>NC_088642.1:82899628-83199628 GCF_036013475.1 Columba livia
CTCATCATCACCGCAGATCAGCATCTGCATTGTGTGCACTTGTAACAGGGATAATGGATCTCACTTACAATACCTACAAACTCAGCTGAGAGCCGTGCAAAGCAAATGGCCATAAACGCACCCATCCTGGCCCAAGTCCTGATGAATAAAAATGAAGATCTTGTCAAATAATAAAGTGACAGGTTAATTTACGGCGCGGAATAGCGCGGACGGGGGGGAAGAACGCTCTTCTGCAATCTGTATGAACGGTGCCACCTATCTGCAGATTAGCAGAAAAGCCTCGTCCGCGCTAATTCAGGGATAAACACATGTGATGTTGCTTAGTTTTGTAAATATCACAGGGACGGAATTGATGATAAAGGAAAATGCGAGATTAGACACACACAGTTGCTTTCGAACCTAAAAAAACAAGATTTCCAACAAAGGGCCGCTGTATCAAACAGTAATAAAGAGCCCCGAGCAGTTGTCTGTGCTCATGCCAGTTTTCATGCTTTAATTCCGCTGCCCTGTGGTTCTCGGCTTTGACATTGAGATCTGCACGGCCACCAGAGATAATTATTTCAACCTTCAGGCCATCAGGCGCTCATTTTTGATCATGGATATGTAAGAGATGTTTTTTTTTTTTTGCTTCCCCGGCTTGCCAAGCAGATATCAATAGAAGGGTAAAATAAGCAAAAATGGTAAGCATTTTACGAGAAATTAAGACACTGGGCTGCACGCTAGCTGTTCTACAAGTTTTTCAGGCCTTGCTGTTGCTTACGATTGCTCGGTACGCACTGAAAATACCGACACAAACGTTTTAACTGATTCGGATTCTCCACTGCAGGATGGTTACAAATAGGAATTAAAAACAATTCGCTTGGAGTTCATAATATCGCTGTCAGTAGCGCTGTTGCTATATCCTCTAACACAATTCGTACGCCATGAATTCAAATTTATACACTTTTTATGGTAACTCGGAGAAATTACAGTGGTTTTTCTCACCCACACCTAACACATGTACGTTAAAACTTGTGTTGCAACTACTCTATGGAAAAGCAATTTTTGAAGAGTACTGATTTAAAGAATCACGTTATTAAAACTGAACCTGCACTGCAACGCATATAAGTTATCAATTATAAATCAAACCTTCCCAATTGGAATTTGGGCATTGGTGTATGTCATATGTTAAATATATCCCCGAAGTACGAAGCTGACGTGCTACTTAAATAAGACGCAAAACCAATTATACTTGCCACTAACATTATCTTTGCCTAACATTTTAATACATGACATTTATTTAGATCAATGTATTTCCAAGTTGCAGATTAAAAGATCTGTGTATTTCTAAAATAACAGCATCAGATACTAATACATCATCTCATTTTACGTACGCTGCTTAATTACACTGTTCATCATTTGAATCACTTACGTGCTGCTACACCCATTTTACAGATGTACAAAGCAAAATCCGTGCGCTTAAGTGATCCATCATAACAAAACAGCAGATATCTAAAATCTTTTGTATTATGCTGCATTATTCCTCTCATATGCAACACCTAAAGAAGAAAAAAACACGAGCAACAGCACATTAAACCTACGAAACGTTTCTCTGAAACACAGCCCCACATCCAGGAATATTTCCCCTGAATTTCACAGGGCTTCGAGTTAAGTCTGAAACTAAAAATCTAAATCCACGCATATTTTAAGCTACGATATTTTGCAGTGTGGGAAACTGATAAACTGAAGAGGTTTTGCAAGGAAAAGCCGCTGGGGATGCTCCTGCCAAAAAGCCAGTGGGTATTTTTGCCCTAAAGTGCATTGGACTTGGTCTTGCAATGACATTTGCACAGAGAGGCCACAGGTGCATGGGACCCCGAACAGAACGTTGTGCACATTTGAAGATGCGATTTTGCATGAAAATACTGAATTGTAGGAGCCTTTCATTTCCTTTTTTCTTTTATTTATTTTTAAGAAACCAAACAAAATATAACAACCATATATATTTACAGTAACAGCGAAGAGCGAAACGAAACATGGACACAGTCCAAAGATGTAAATAAATTGTATTGTCTGTGCTAATTATATTAACAGAAAGATTTCGAAGGACAAAAATACATTTAGAACATTTGTCCTTAACAGTTTTTAAATTAAACTTCTTTAAAGAAAATTTTTTCATACTATTTCAAGATATATATTTAAGAAAACGAGCTGGGTTTTGGAGATATAATGTTTCCTGCTACAGCTCCGTTGCACACTCATTTTGCTTTATTAAACAGGAGTGAAAGTTAACGCCATTCCCAGGCAAAGTAAACTTCCACACTTTTGGTTTCGTAAAACACTAATTTAATAAGAACGTGAACTCCCCAAACTGGAGCACAACCCACTTCTCAACTCCAAAAGCCTTTGGATTTCACGTGGCTTTGGAGGCACTTCAGAAAACTCAATTCAGAGAATTAGAAGTGCCGCCGGCTTTCCCAAGAAAGGGAATTTCCTTTGAGAACGCGTGTTTTTGAGAGTCTGGAGTACCAGAAAGCATCAGAGCAGTTCGCTCCGGGTTGGGAACGGGATATAAAACTCACAGCTCGCGGGGAGGAGAATAAGAAAGGCCAAGATGCCCAAATGCCAACAGCGCTCTGCCCACCACCAGACAGCTGGCACGCAATTACCATTCCTCCTATGCTACAGATGGACAAAACGAAGCTCGGAGAATCGCCTAAAGTCTTACGAGAACTGTGTGACAGAGGACTGAACGTAATTCGGACCTCCCAACCCCACTCTTCAAGTGTTTGGAGAATATGAACCACGAGATGCGTAGGGAGTCTAAGGCTAAGTGGATTCCCCCGTCATTAACTCCGATAGCCACCCGCCCATAGGCACAGCGAATAAAATGTTGATGGTACGGAAAGGATGCAACGGTACTGAGAATAAAATAGAGATTGTATAATCTATTCTACTATTTTTTTATTATTATTTTTCCTGTAGAAATTCCGAAGCTCGGTATGGAAAGAAAAGAAAGGTGTAACTCTGATCATATGGTGCCACTTGGGAAGGACGGGCTGGGAACTACCAAGAGTTAATGCAGCCGCATTTGACTTGAAACTTTTTGATATTGAGATTTCCAGGCGAGCAGCACAGGAATAATGAGACAAGACAACGCAAGGGTGTGCGTGCTATGGAAATACACACTTTCGTATGCAGTATGAAAGAGCACCCTCTGTTGTTTTTGGTTAACAGAAGCAAGTCTCCCGATACTTCGAAATAATATTTCAGCTCCAGAGAAGATTGAGATAAATCATCGCTACCGACACACAGGTACATGCAAACACCTCCCAGGGAATCCAGGTGCTGCAGTTTACTTGGGAAGGAGGGGTTTGTGTGCTGAGATTTACTGCTTAGGGAAGAACACGCTGTGCCCTAGGAAACTCTAGTTGCCTAGACTAGAAGCTTTTCGTAATAAAAGATTAATTTGTGCATGCAAAATCAGCAAAAAAACACCCTATAAAGATTCAAAATTGATACACTGTGCTATTTTTATGATTTTTGTAAGGCATTAAGACTTTCAGTTAAGGGTACACATCATCATTAAACGTAAGAGTCTTCAGTACTAATTAAATCAAAGCACAAAATGTCTGATGACAGATTAGACATTCCAATCAGTTAAAAAGATGTGAGATGTGGCTGCGTTTCACCTCGTTCTAATGGGAGATGTTAAATATATCAATGACAACAGCGGAACTCTTAAGAACACACAATTTCTGCAACTGGGAGTGTGTTTTCTGTATTTAGAGCTAAAAATCTCCTACAAATTGCAAGTTTTCATAATTTGCTTCCTGCAACCAGAAATTACCGATTATCTTAAGGACCTAGAAATTATAGAGATGGATATAGAGTGATCCAATTCCAATGATATACCAATGATGATGTAACAGAATGAAAGGAAATTGTGATGTTACAGCGAACAAAGTCAGATGTATTTGGTACCTCCAGCTTGTTCTCCTCAAAGTAAAGATTTTGAGGGCAAACATTTAAAAAATGTACTTTCTCATTGGGGTCCGTACTGTAATTCCCTTCAAAATTACACCATTAGTTTAGAGAACTAAGTGAGAACCTTAGAAACAGCTAATAAAGGTTAGTTTCAACTTGATTCAGTATTGCCTTAGTGAAAAATCCTCCGTGATGTATTTCACACAGTCTCCAGGAAACACTGTGAAATGTTGTAAATACGGGAAATCGCATTGCATATGAATTCAGAACCACGCAGCTCAACAGTCAACACTTCTGTGATTAAGCTTTGCCTTATGTGATGTACAGGGAATGAGAGAAAAAGTAAAATTACAAAGAAAAAGGGTTCCTTCCTGCAGATTTCAAAGATCCTGAAGCAAAGAGTTCCTCTAACACATCTCCTGTCTGTTGGATACGATTTCTTTCACTGGGGTTAGTACAAATATGGTGATTATAGGATCATTTAATAGTCCTACC
This sequence comes from Columba livia, assembly GCF_036013475.1. Classification (NCBI taxonomy): domain Eukaryota; kingdom Metazoa; phylum Chordata; class Aves; order Columbiformes; family Columbidae; genus Columba; species Columba livia. Next base: position 82,904,090 of record NC_088642.1, read on the forward strand.
TTGAAGTGCTTGACCTGACAATGTATAATCTCTTTTCTTCTGCTTGCTCAGATTTTGGAATATTGAGGACCAATATTGAAAGGGATACCCCAAAGTCACAATGATAATATTAATACCGATAATAAAGTTTTCTTCTACTAGTTTACTTCTTCCAGCCAAACATTTCTAGAAAATCCTGCCCCCAAAGAGTGTTAAAGTTATATATTGCACAATAAATACTAAAACCAAAACAACAAAAATATGAGGAAAGGACAATATCAGAATTGTGGTAGCCCCACGGGGCAATGTATTTGTTAGAGAAGTTCTATCCCCTAACAATATTGTAACAATCAATTAGAATGTGTATTGCAAGTTCCTGCAAAGTTCCCAAACAAGAGTGGGAACTATTCACAAAACAAATCTTAAATGGCTTTATGCACGTCAGAAAAGGGTCCAAGAAAATAAGAGCATCTGAAAACTAAAACTATATTGATTACTCTGGTGCTCAAACAGAAGCTCACATTTCTACCTCTTTATCCATTATATTAAAACTAACACCCAATGTTATTAAAGCTTCAAGAGACCTGAGAAAAACATCCCTCCCCTCCTCGCCCCCTTTCTTCTAAAAGCTTTTCTCTGTGGTTTTGACATCATTCTCTGCTATGTATAACCAATTTCTCTGACTCCCTCAGTAAATATTCAGGTTCCCATACAACAGGTATGTAGGCAAATGCGTAACTTCACACACAAAACTATACGCTGAGAAATCACGCAACGTTTGAGTGTTCGCACGATCCCTTCTGTAGCTTCACCGAGATTTTTGAGAGATGGGAAGAAAACCCATATTCATTAGAAAACATGACTACAGACCCACTAAAACTGGCGAGCACAGTGTGCTGTGTTTTCCATAAGTATCTACACGTTTTTTGCAAACTGACTGTAGTCCAAGCTGGTAAATAAAATGAGCAAAAATTACATTAGCCACTCAAGTTTGCAGCTTCATTAACTTCATAGCTACCATAGTTACCTGTCCCCCTCCCCAAATTACACCTACGAAACACAGCACTGCACCTCCGTGCAGTTAAATTAACTTCAGATCAGCTACTGCATCTTCCAAAATGCCCTGAAGGAACATTGTTCTGTCTGGAAAAAACGCCTGCATAACTGCATGTTCTCAGTCCCTCTGCTGAAATCATCCTTTTTTACCATCAGCAACATAAACTACAAAGTTATGAGACATGAATTCCTTTTAATTATTTGTCTGGCATTTCACAAACTTGCTCCCATCTTATCCCTCTTGCAGCACAGTTAAAAATCACCTGTTTTACCCAGGCAGAATCACAAGGAGCAATTCTTGACATAAAGGCTTCGTGCGCTATGTAAATAATGCCAGTTTAGGTACTGTCTTGAAAATAGGTGTAAACACGATATACCTCTTTCCTGCCTACAGCAAACCATAATTCCAGCTGTTGCGCAGCCTCAGAGGCTGGGAATGCTGCCTTTGTTTTGAGGACAAAGTTTACCTCTATGCATGAGAGATGTAGCGTGTCATTTGACATTGGGGTCAGAGAAGGGGATCTGGTGATGTTTAGTTTAAAAGTACAGATAATGTCGAAGTCTGGTGTGCTCAGAGAAAGCTGAGAGTGAGACAGACGCGGGGAAACCGCGTCGTGAAGTGGGGACCTGCCCCATACCAAGGGAGCCTGGACCGGCGTCAGGGTGATGGATCTCGGGGGAGATGAAGGACATTGAGGCTCTAGAGCGTGTGCAGAAGAGGTGACAAGCTGGTGAGGGGCTGAGCACAAGTGTGATGAGACTGAGGGACCTGGGGGGTTCAGCTGGAGAACAGGAGCTGAGGGGAGACCTTCTGATCTCTGAACTGCCTGAAAGGAGCTTGGAGCCAGGGGGGGTCGGGCTCTGCTCCCCAGGAACAAGCGCCAGGAGCAGAGGAAACGGCCTCAAGTTGCCCAGGGGAGGTTGAGGTTGGATATGGGAACAATTTCTTCCCCAAAGGGCTGTGGGACATTGGAACAGGCTGCCCAGGGCAGTGCTGGAGTCACCATCCCTGGAGGGTTGGACAGACGGACATGAGGTTCTCAGGGACATCGTTTAGTGCTAGATTAAGGTTATGGCTGCACTCGATGATCCTAAGGGTCTCTTCTAACCAAAATAATTCTATGATTCTTTGGCATTAGCTCAACTGGTGTTTTATCTTGGTTCATGGGGTGTCTGTAGCGTGTCTCCCAGTTATCCTGGCCAAGCTTTCACCATGATCCCACAGCAGCCTAAGGGTGGGCAAACTGGATTTCTTGCATGTGAAATGAAGACAGAAGGTGGACTTCACTCGAGCTGGTGTCGCGTGGTGGATCCCAGATCCTCGGAGCCAGCAGTTCTGGCTCTACAAGCCCCTGCCGTCGGTCTGTGCTGGTTGCTGGTCACAGTGTCCAAGCCTGGCTGGGCTGAAGGGATTCTAGGACTTCTCCTTCTTGGCCCAAGAGGCGATAACATACAAAAAAGAGCGGAGAAATATTCAAATACCGTGCTCCCGCTCTGAGAGCTGCCAATATTCGCTACTTTAAAATTTAAACACTTTCCTTGCATCCCTTCAGGAAAGCTTCTGCATTTTCTGCTTTGTGAAACATCTATGTCATCAATTAAGACTTTCAATACTTTCAATAATGTGTTTATTATGTGGGTCTATGCTACTGGCTTGCAATAAAAAAATAAATTGGAAAGGAAAAATGAGATAGAGGAGAAGATATTAAATGCAGCATATGTTGTTCTTAGGTGTATGTAGAAATTTAATACAATATTCATCTACATTGCAATTGTAACCATATGAAGAAATGCAGATTTTGTTAAGAAATAACTAACACAGTAGTAACTACACTTGAAACGTATCATTTTTTGCACATTTCTTAAAGACACTGCAATTGCAGTTCTTCTGAATATGAACTTTAACTTAATATGAACAGTAACTTCACTGGATTTGCTACACAACTGTTTTAATAATTCCCTGCTTGGCAACCTTACAACATATTTCATACCACTAAGAATAGGAGAGAATCCCAATTTTTTCAGTTTTATATCACTGACTTATTTTACGTGTAAATCTAATTTTATTGTTTTTTAAAGAGAAAGTTCTTTCAAAGCCTGCTCTGGTGTTTACAGATATCTGTGTGTGTTCTAGCACAGATATACCCACCCAGGTGCTATTCAGTGAAGTCAACAAAGCTAAGGAACCATGGACAAGGCTGACCCACCGCAGTCATGTGAAGGTGGTTCTCATTAGCAGGTTGACATCAATGTTGATAAATCAATGGGATCAATATCTCAGGGTGGGTGTCAGGATGGAGCAGACTCTGTTCAGTGGTGCCCAAGGCCAGGGTGAGGGGCAACGGGCACAGACTGAAACACAGGAGGCTCCATGTGAACATGAGCAGAAACTTGTTTGCTGGGAGGTGCCAGAGCCTGGCCCAGGCTGCCCAGAGCGGGTGTGGAGTCTTCTTCTCTGAGATGTTCAAACCACCTGGACCCACCTGTGTGATCTGCTCTAGATGTACCTGGCTTAGCAGCCGGGTTGGACTGGATGATCTCCAGAGGTCCCTTCAGCCCAGCCAGGCTTGGACACTGTGACCAGCAACCAGCACAGACGACGGCAGGGGCTTGTAGAGCCAGAACTGCTGGCTCCGAGGATCTGGGATCCACCACGCGACACCAGCTCGAGTGAAGGCCACCTTCTGTCTTCATTTCACGGCAGTAAATCCAGTTTGCCCACCCTTACGCTGCTGTGGGATGATGGCAAAAGCCTGGCCAGGACAACTGGGAGACATGCTACAGACACCCCATGAACCAAGATAAAACACCAGTTGAGCTAATGCCAAAGAATCATAGAACTATTTTGGTTGGAAGAGACCCTTAGGATCATCCAGTCCATCCATAACCTTAATCTAGCACTAAACTATGTCCCTGAGAACCTCATGTCCGTCTGTCCAACCCTCCAGGGCTGGTGACTCCAGCACTGCCCTGGGCAGCCTGTTCCAATGCCCCACAGCCCTTTGGGGAAGAAATTGTTCCCACATCCAACCTCAACCTCCCCTGGCGCAACTCGAGGTCGTTTCTTAAAACTGAACTGTTGTTCACAAATGGATGAGAACCATCAGAAGAAAGGCAATGGATGAAGATGATTGCTGGACCATCAAGGTCATGGATGCTGTTTGCCCCTGGGTGCCCAGGGCTCTGCAGTAGAGACAAAAGGAGACAAACGGGACGGTGGAAATCACCCCAAGCTGGATGACGTGGAAAAGAAGGGGAGGAAAACGGGAGGGCACAAAGGAACTGTAAAGGACAGGGTTAACAAACAACAGACAGCAAACGCCTGGGGAATTTAAAATGGAGAGAAACACACAAGAGAAACACTGCAGGACATGTTCTTGAAGACCTGGGAATGAAAAAAATGTGCACCTGACTTTCACATACTGGTTCATTACTGATTTTCATTGTTGTTTTTTAAAGAAACACCCAGTTCAGGACAGTCCGGATTTTATCCTCTTTATGAAAAAAAATAACTCCAAAGTATTTTAAAGGGATTTTTGAACATGCTACACCTCTCAAAAACAAACCAAACGTACCAAAACCAGCACTCACAAACACAGCCAGCGACTTTGATAAAATACCAGCTTTACCTGCGTGCCGCAGGTCGGAGCCCCTAAAAACCCAGGTAATATTTTACCGCACAATAAAATAATAGCGCGAATAAGTGCACTGAAACCTGCAAATGGTAGCTGTGATATATTATTTGGCACTGAGTACAGTCAGCAGGTCAACAGTAAAAGCAATAGTAATTATTTATGCACAAAGGCAGAACGCTGACAGGTCACCGCGTGTCTGTTTCCAGCCCCACAGAAGACAATGGTCGGCTAAATGCAGCACCTCCAGGTTTTCCTTTCAAAAATATTAACCGAACTTACACTTTTTTACAGAAACAGCAGAAAAAACACCCAAATAATTTACTCTTTCCTGCTACTACACGAAGTCGCCATCACGTTGTCAGTGTTTCAGCACCTCAGACAATCGTACAGAACTGACAAATAAAGCTGAAGCTAAATTTTTAAGGTAAAAAAAACTGAAATAACGCCTGCCTGAATTAATTTCACAAACCAACATGTATTACAAAATTAAAGCATGCAGGGAAAGGTTTTTGCTAATGGTGCTTAAACTTCTCCACACCTTATTTTGAAAGATTTGCATTTTTCCCTTCCACTATTCTGAACTGAGTTTGGCAGCAGAGAGAGATATATAATAATAATAATTAAATAGTCATGAAAATGCAGATTATCACATGCTCTGAATTCCTGACTAATCATATATAAAAATACCAAAGGACACTTCGTGCACAAGAAAACTTACAACCTGGGATTAGAGACACCAAGGATGAGGGATGTGAAAAGAGGCCAGGAAAACCCTATTTAACGTAGGTACACTAGATTTTGGAGATCTTTAGCTGCCGACAAGTATTTGTGGGATGATAACCCTTCGTGAAGGATGGACAATACTCACAAACCTGCGGTGAACCCTCTTCAACGTGACCCTGCATCTTCAGGTTGCGGAAGAAGTACATGGGATGCCAGAATCACAAATGAAACGTGAGGTAGATTTATGAAAGATAAGAAAGGAAGGGAAAATAACTCATCCGAGTTTCAGTGTAGACATCACCGTACAACACCGTACTGTTAAAAATCAATTTGTTGATGAAGTTGTGTTTTAACGTCATTACAAACTGAAAGAGGGTAATGACTGTTAACTGAGTCGAGGATGGAGGGTCCTGAGCTGGACATTGATGTAAACACCGAACGGAACAGACAAATTATACAAAAGAACTGACAGGGCTATCACATTCCGATCTCTATACATAAAAATATAATCCCCCGAAATTAGAATCATAAAAGTGATTGAAAGAGGGAAGATAGTTCAAAGACCACACATGCAATGAGAGAAACGAATTTAAAAGGCAATAAGTGACCCTGAGATTATATCAGCTGCTAAACTCACGTTACGTTTGCAGAACAACGGTGCAGGTTTGCAGAATAACGAAGGTCAAAGAGAGGAAGGAAAGAAGGAAGAAAATCACATCTTATAGACCTCTCTTATACTCAGTTCTACAATCTTCCCTGTCACTTTCGATATTGAGATACTGAAACAAGAGATGATTAAAAGAAAAAACACAAATAATTAAATGCTGAACCACCAGTAAATTCTTAGCTTGGCTGAGAGGAGCCATGCAGGAATGCTTGAAATGTCTAAGTATGTGTTAAGAACAAGAAATATTGCAATAATAGGGGAATATAACTAGGAATAGTCAGATTAAATAAAGAAAAAGGACGCTGCATATCAGGACAATCTTCCTGACAGTGAAATTGTGGAATAATTTCTCAACAAACCAGAAGAAACACTCAGTGGCATAATGAAGGGAACAATGAACTACCAGGGGGGCAGACCAAGAGATCTAAAAAGTATTTCCTCCACCTAATTCTAACGGACTATTAAAGGAGACAATCAATAGTCAGGGAGGTAAGTTATTTTGATAAGCTCCGTGGTTTTCGTCGTTTCAGAGGAAAGACCCTGGTTGAAGTTGGGAGAAGAAAAAGAGAGGAAACGCCAAGCTGTGTCATTTCTTAGAGTTACTGCTTCCCATTGTGGACGTTACCATTATCTTTACATATGAAGAGAGACTGAAATAATCCAGAGAGGTTCCCCCACACTACAACACTGAGATAAAGAAGAACTTAAAAGAAACGCCACATGGTCTGGCATCAAATTAAATGGGGAAGAACAGAGTCATGTTTCCTGGGGGAAGGAGACTGAATATTATGAGGTTAGTCGCACTATTAGTGGGGCCAATAATGTCACTTAGAAGAAAAATAAGTGTGATACATAACTAAATTTTTCACGTCGTTTCAGTTTGGCGGAGAGACGTACTGCTGTACTGAAGTTAAAGAGCACAATTCTATCAGGTAAAAGCAGTGAAGAAGGAATCCAGACGTTTGGGCAGCTTTTTGAAACAATTGAGCAAAACGGCTGAACGATAAGTTAAATTAGAGACTAATATGTGTCTGCAGACATTAAAAAATATAAGCAAACCCAGTATTTGGTGCTTACTTTAATGCATAATACAAATATACTTGTATTTGAATATCGCATTCACGTTATATTCCGTATGTGTTTATCCACAGTCAGAGCACCAACAATTTAGACTGAATGGCTCAGAAAACAGCAGGTTTTCTTTATTATAGATGCTCTTAGTGCAGTTAATATAATCAGATGTTTCAGGAACAGTGTTAAGATGCATGAGCTACTGAAAAAGTAGTTTAGAAACTGGTTAAAAATACCGACTTCTGAAAGATAGAGGAAAACAAACATGGTCAAAGGGCTTATACTCAGAAGTGTAAAAACCAAGCTCTTAAATCGCAAACCAGCTGAGCCACTGAATTAGCGCCTGTATGTCACTCAAGTCACAAGCCTGTTGTGTCTCAATATCTGTAGCTGTGAAAGGAGAATAAATAACATTTGCATGTTTTACTTTATGGATCTTTGGCTGGAAACCCTTGGGGTAGGTAATGGGTCTAATTCTACTATTCTAAAGACCTAGCAAGTGACAGCACAAAACTAGTATTATTATTTAGGTTGCTAAAAAGGGAAAAATATTTGGACAATACATTATGTTCTAGATACATGCCTAGTATCTGCCATAAGCATCTAGGACTGGTACATCATATTGTACTCAATAACAACCTCTTCTATTGGTTTTGTTCCATGTTGCCATTACAGAAATTAATGAAAGAACATACTTACTTCCTGACCTCTTCTAAATGCTTTGTAATGGCTAAGTAAGTAATTTGTGCACTAATGAAGAGCAGTCATTTCAGGATACTGATTATTAAACGAGCAGACAGGATCAGGAAAGTAATTTCTCAGAAACTAGAAGTGAAATGAGTTAGGAACACTGGAAGAGATGTACGATTTTCAATGTGTCCGCAGAGAGGAGGCAGGAACAACGGGAAGGGAAGGGAAGGGAAGGGAAGGGAAGGGAAGGGAAGGGAAGGGAAGGGAAGGGAAGGGAAGGGAAGGGAAGGGAAGGGAAGGGAAGGGAAGGGAAGGGAAGGGAAGGGAAGGGAAGGGAAGGGAAGGGAAGGGAAGGGAAGGGAAGGGAAGGGGAAAGGGAAAAGGGAAAAGGGAAAGGGAAAAGGGAAAAGGGAAAGGGAAAGGGAAAGGGAAAGGGAAAGGGAAAGGGAAAGGGAAAGGGAAAGGGAAAGGGAAAGGGAAAGGGAAAGGGAAAGGGAAAGGGAAAGGGAAAGGGAAAGGGAAAGGGAAAGGGAAAGGGAAAGGAAGTACAATTTCCAATGTGAACTGTGAAGCCGTTTCACCAAGGCCTTCCAAAGCACCGCTGCCGGGATGATTTTGCTGAATCTTCCCGGTATGGCACGTCCACCCCCTTTGACTACCGACATATATCTGTGCTACACAGACACTTCGGGCCTCCTCGTCCTCTCCAGTGATGGCAGGAAGAGAAAGATTCCTCTCCCAGCTCCTTCACACCAGCATCGTTTTGGGTACGGCGCAGGAGAATGCCTGGTTCGGGGATTACAGTCTCTACAGCGCCTCGAAGAATCGCAGCTGCAGCACGTAACCTTTCTACTTTGCGTAGACAGCACAAATTCCACCGTAACGGGCAAGTGCCTCTGGGCAACACCTGTACTGTTCAAACAATTACTTGCTGGCCTCAACTTGGCACCAAAACCAGCCCAGCGTTTTATAAAGGTCTGCAGCTTGCTCTTCTTCATGCTCCACAGAATTCAGGTTTCTGAAGCAAGCCAAAAACAATGCGTATGGGAGCACACCCTGCCTGACGTTTGGGTGGAAAGGTTCGCCTTCTAGCTGATAACAGATGGAGACACAATGCACAACCCACCATGATTCATTGAAAGACTCTCTCACCAGGCAAGTTAGCATTTGGATGATCAAATGATGAGCTGGGGAGGGTATAAAGGGTCATCTCCTTCCTAGATAAGAACTCCAGACTCTACAAACAAGGTCAGCAATGAGAGCAGCTTTGGAGAAGAACACCAGTAAGTTAATCAACCGATTCAGATAAAACTCTTGTGCTCATCTTGGGGATGAACTTAGGCTGCCAAGCGTCAAGAAGGGAAAATCCAAGCGTCAAGAAGGGAAAATGCTTTCAAATGTTTTCTGTGTCTGGACACCGTGCCCAAAATACCTCCAGCAGCTCACAAGATCTATCACTGTTCTGATGGAGTGCTTGGATGAAGAGATTATTTCTCTGCTCCCAAGCAACTCAAGCTGAGAAGGAGCAGAGTTGATAGTCCACATGTAGGCAAGATCAACAAATATTTCCTTTGCTCCTACACACGCTACTCTGAGTATCCTCAATTTTGTGAATATTCCCAGTGATGTGGCAGTGCTACTGCAACTCTTTAGATGATTCATGTGGGTTAGAAACATTCAGAAGTCAAACCAAAAGAAACAGATGAGGATATGGAACAGTGGAGACAAACACGGTAACCTAAATAGGCTGGAATATTTGTTGAGTTCAGGTCCAGGATACAATGAAGATTTGTGTTTTTTCTTTGGAAAACTTCTTCCCCTGAATTATGATGGTGACTCATCTAAAGAATTTGAATGAAACAATGAGGCCACTTCTCCAGTAAAACGCTCTCATGAGAAGTGTCCTTCAAGAGGAATGTGGAAGAGGGGTGGATTATGAGTAAAAAGTGGATTTACATAGTTTAACAATGGACAATGAATGCTATGCTACGTCAAATAAATGGGGAAAGGTGCCTTTGAAGGCTGTGTCCTTTCCCCATCAGATCTCTCGGTGAAGCACATGCACGGCAGCCAAAAAGGAAGAAAACTGGAGACTTTTGTTGTACGTTGTCTTTTCTGAAGCAATTTACCTGGAGAGACAACAACAGTCTGTGCTTCAGCAGAGGGCGGTTGAGTTCTTACTTTTAAAGCTTATATCTGTAGGTTCCCTTTCATTTATGTCAGAAACGAGCCTTCGTAATCCCCGCTCCTCAAATCCTACGGCATCAATGTCCTTGGGGATGTCATTATGTTGTACACACCATCACACGGCAGCCACTCACCTGAACGCACTGAAAATGGTAAATGTGGACACTTCCACAACCACCTTTGCTATCAAATGTCCTTCTTTATTTCCCAGAGCTTCTCCTCGATGACACAAAAATATCCAACAGCAAAAGCGTCCATTAGTCCCAGATTAAAAAGGAGAATTTGGCGATTTGGCAAAGAAATTCCCTTAGGAAAGGCAAAGAATACAACCTTTTCTGAAATATGTCCAGCTCTGTATGGTTTTCGCAGCTGAGATACTGTTTTCTCCTTCTCTTTTCTCCTACCCAACCTTCAACCCGATGCCGAGTTAGAAAACTGCTCTTGGGCTTGTGAAAAGTCACAGCTTCAATAAAAGAATATAAACTATTACACACATATAGACACATCTGTACATAGAAAAACTATGTGGCTGGATATATTCACCCAACTTGTATCCTCTTCTGCTTTTTCACAAAACATGTAAATTCTCAGTTACGAATTTGAGCTTTACAGGCCTGCACCCTCACAAAAATAGACGTTTCAAATTCTACTAACAAACTATAAGGAAAATCCCTATACCTACACTATTATTGCAGCCTGAGATAAACCTTAATATGCAGTTAAGAAGTGACATATGATAAAAACTGTTATACTTGCTGCTTGTCTAGTCAGAAATCCCACCATCTTTATCTCTTAAACAAGATATATTTTTCATGTAAAAAGACACATATCTCTTTAATAAAGCAACGATGTTATTAAAAGTAAGTCCATGTCAGCAAAGCTTATCGGCTACGTGATATAAACCTTAAATGCAGTAGTAACTATTTCAGAAAGAATACAAAACCCACATCAAAATGATACAAGACTAAGGCTCAAAAACGTAAGGAAATTATTTCCAGCTGGCCACGGAATATGGAATTATCTTTTCCTACAACTCGCCGCATTTTACCCAGGTAATGCAGCTCACATGGCAAAGTACAGTTCTAAAATAATTCATTGTTCAGAGACCCTTATCAGCTGCAAAGCCAATTCTGGAGCGGGGCCATATCAGCTGCAGAGCCAACACATAACAGAGTGAAGAGTGGAAAGGACAGATTGCAGTGTCTCCCCATTCTACTGCTGCTATTGCAAAACACCAACCTCCGAATTTCCATCCTGTTTGTTATGTGAATGCCAGTTTATTATTCAAATGGAACTACGGCATATTAGTATGGAAAAGAGCGATGGAGAAAACAAATTTAAGGGATTCTGCTGCGGCCTTATTTTATCCTTTTAAGAAGGTTCATTTTTGCGTGAAACCTCGCACAGTAAGATTTATAATATTACACAAAGATAGGAGAGCAGGAATACTCTCAATACTGTTTGTTTAATAAAAAAATAATCCCAGAAGGACACAGCATAAATCCTTAACTTTCATTTAGAGCCTGCACAAAACAAGCGTGCACACCAAACAAGAAAGCGGATGGCCCCAAACCCCAATTCCCACCTCGGTGTCAATCAAAACTCAGCATCTGTAATGTATGTTTTGATTCTTTTTTAAATGAGGAAGGAATGATGCAAATGGTAACATCTAGACTTGTCATCTGTACACCAAAGCTCTCGTTCAGCTGAACATATGCTGAAATTTAAGCATACTGAAACAAAGCCCAAGTCTCAGCCAAACTGAATTCAAAGTGGCTGAGATATTAAGGCCACACTTGTGCAAGACATGCAGGCGTATGATAAAACTGACGCACAACCTTAATTTTCCACTGGTACGAAAACACACGTTAAAGCATCGCCTTTGTAATAGTGGATGTTATAATAGTGGGTTTGATCGTTAGATATTAAAAAGAGAGTTTTACAAGGAAAAGCGATAAGTCTTTCTCCAGGTTTTGATTGTTAGATCTCAAAAAAAAGAGAGTTTTACAAGGAAAAGTGGTTTTTCTCCGTAATGAACACACCATGGGCAAACTATGGGGTGGTTTGGAAGAGCAGGATAGGGAAGGGAAGAGACAACCAGAGTGCGGCAGCTGCATCCGCGGGCTCTCCAACAAACACAGCTCTCCTTATTTTAGTTTGGTGCAAGATTTGGCTCAACTAGCCAATAAGATGTTAAAAAGTGCAATTTGACAATAACAACTTATTCAGATGGTGCCCGCACACAGGAGAATTTTCCTGTTTTGCTAAACACTATGTTATTTTCTTATTAGCTTTGGGAAGCACAAACTACTAGGCTGAAAACACAAACTGCACCTGGTATTCTCCAATCCATTTGCCTAATACGTGACGCCTGTGTAAATCTTCAGATACATGCATAAAAATGGGTTTATTGTCAAGGAAATCCTTACTATCTGCCGCCCTATTTTGAAGCTTGTGAGATTTCATAGCGTAGTCATTAGGAAGTAATGTGTTCTCATTTAGATACCTTACTATAGACTTGGTGTCTGAGTTTACCACTTGCACCGTTAATTAATTAGTGCAGGGGGTGCCGGACGGATTAGATGCGCTGCAAACATCGAGTTTGGAAACCGGCTACAAAGGTTCCTATTCGGAACAGGATAAAACTTCCACAACGTGATTTAAAAGGAAAATTAAGAATTTTAATCTAATGCGTCGCGCCTGAGTAGTGGGTCTACAATTATTGAGCGATATTGCCCGATTATCGTTAGCTGGCTGTAAGATATAAACCTAACATACCGGGGAAATTTATATGTGGAGAAAAAAGGTAAAATGCCCTAACGTTATAATAACTTATAATCATTAAAATAACCCACGAATTAAAATACCCTATAAATGGACTCTCAAAAGATAAAATGCATTGGTTTATTATTTTACCAAATCAATGTTAGTCTGCACTAAAAGAAATATTGCTTTGCTTTGTAGAAATGGTAATAGTACATTTTAGCCTGATATTTGGAAATAATGCACACAAGAATTCACAAATAAAATTTAAAATATACATTACCAGTGTGATATAAATCACAAAGGTAAATCCAAATAAACATTATAAAAATAAATTATTGAAGCATATTCTGAAATATATACATGCTCTCTACCTTCAAGTTACTCTTTATTACTCACTCCCTGGTAACAGTGCATTTCCCACAGGGATTGATTATGTAAATCTATACATATAGAAAAATGTATGAAGCACAGTTGAAACAAAAGACCAGAATCCAGACTCAACTTTAATGTATCTAAAAGTAAGTTATACCAAGTACCATTTTCCCTCCTAACTTGCTCCAACCTCTAATTATGTGAAAACAGCAAAACCTATGAATATAATTTGTGAAACTGTCTATACTTTAAGACTCTTAATAGAACTGTAAATTGAAAGAGCCAAGAAAAATTCTCCTGCAATGAGTCATACTTTGTGGTGATATTTCAGAAAGAAATATTGCATGGTAACAGATATAGGTTCTGATATTCTCTTTGGAGCCAAATTCGTCACATACATCTGAATATCTAATATGCTGACAAACAGTTGTGACAACACCCTTGTTCCTATCGTGCATACAATTTCTGAAGACGGTGTTCTTAGCATTCAACTAAGAAAGTAAAATAACAACACGGTATCTCGCGGTCTGCGTTCTTACCAAAATCCTCCAGTTTTCCGACTGAGGAAATACACATCAATCAAGTATTCCTGAAGTGTGTTTCCACATCTAGAACTTGATAAATATGTTAATGTTGATCTGCACCGTGAACACACGCGTTCACAAAGACCCATGAGAAGTTAATACATCTGCCATTTGATTATTGTCTGTGTGCTGCGACGTGTCAGTTTCCAACTCTTTAACATCACTTGGGTTCTCCTTTACAGCCTGGATATCATTTTTATATATGGGAAGGAAGAGGTGAATGGCTGCCAGAGTAATTCAAAGAATAAAACCCGAGTTCTTTCACCCAGAAGATTTTTATCTCCTTTGTACCGCATTCAGAAGCAAGAACTTATTCAACAAGTTGCTATCGGTGCTTCTCATGCTGGATGTAAGGTTGCTTAAAACATTAATCTGATGAGGAGTTAAAACCATAAGCTCGTACACATAATGCATCAAACTAGGCTACTTTCCCTTTGTGCCTCAGATAAAAAGCAGCAACCTGTGTTTATCTTGAAAGATTTGAGAGATTTTCTTATCTGGAATTTCTACTTATGCGTTTTGTTGTATCATGTGGTACAAAAATGCATCAATCTGGTCTCAAATGATGTAATGCCAGCGGAAATACGACCCGATGTATTTAATTCCTCATCAGATTAACACGGAAGGAAGACTTCTCAACATTTTGATGCGCATTACACACGCTGGAGCGGATTATGTAAACAAAGAGCAACGCACGGCCACCCTAACCCGCTGCAATTTTCCTTCCCATCGATGGAGTGAATTACAACCGAGAGCCCGGGTGAATCCCCAATCCCGTCTTCTGCCGTGCGAATGGGTCGCGGTCCCCGCGAAGCGACGCGGCCCCGTCCCCGCCATCCCACGCCTCGTTCCCCCCACCGCGGCCGCCTCGTTCCATCCCGATTTCCCCCGATTCCGGCTCGTTTTGCGCCGCTCTCCCCTCCCCTCCCCTCCGACGTGGGCGCTGAGCTGCCCTGGGTGGTCCCTCCCGTCAGATCCCGGCGCTCAGCGTCTGTCCCCACCGGTCCCTTCTGGGGGTCTCCCATCAGCCGCGCTCTTACACGCATCTGACAACTTTATTAGCGGCCGCAGAGCATCTCCGCGGCGCGCACGGCCCTTCCTCAAACAATCCCACCTTTGTAGTTGACTTAGGACAAATAATTCTATGAACACTTTCGGCTTTTATACTCCATAATAAGGTTGGAATGGAGAGGAGGTTTTCACATTAGGCGGGGGGTTGGTTTTCATGTTTAGGCTCAAAAAAAAAAAAAAGAAAAAAAAAAAAATCAATCCCGGATTGATTTTTGTGTATATATCGTTATTGTCAGAGGATTAATTGATGAATTTTTCATTTGATGAGTCAGGTGGAATGGGCTCCAAGGCACACAGTGAGGAGAATTTTAATTCACTCTGCCTCTTGGTGCCAAGCAGCAAAATTACCAATTGTGATACTTACCCTGTTAGCTTTTTCCTGCCCAAAAACAACGTTTAGAGTTCTGTTTGAGCGCAAAAGTGAATTTCTGAGTGTACGCACGTCCCACATTAGAACTTCCCTAGATCAGAAGTTCCTGAATGGGTTCTCATTCCGTTTTTCGAAAGCACCCTTTAGTTTTAAATCTCCTTTACAGATTTTCACACTATCATCATTAAAACACATTTGGAATTCAGACTTTGGGAAAAACAAGCCTAGATTAACAGAAGAAACCTCAGTTCAATAGAAGGTATAACCTCACAAGTTTCACTTGCACTGTACCAAAATTATTCTATTTTACCACGGCTTTCAAATTATAAAAAAAACCACCAAACCACATTTTAAGTTGATCTTTTTGTTTCAAACTCCGCAGTAGAAATCAGTCTTTTCACCTATGATGCACTGGAGTGCGTTGGTATAAAAACACACAACTGATTAAATTCTTACGGCTCAGAAGAAAGCCCCTTTATCTTATCTGCAGAACACAATGAGCCAGAACCTTTGTGCACAGGTACAAAACCTCTTGCAAAGTTTAGGCAGGTTTTCCTGAGGGTTTGAAGGCAAACCCAACGCAATCACGGTGAGATAAGGGTGTTTGGTTACTGTGGACGGAAGGATAAACACAAGCAAGGGTACTTAAATATACAAGACGGCACTTAAATATACAGATCTTTCACAAACTCTGCCACAGATTTTACTGCTCCAGAGGTACCACCAGAGTTTAAAGATCAAGATAAGAACTCTGCAAGTCAGTATGGAGGGAAAGCCATTAATGGGGATGACAAAAACCACCAAAGTACTCAGTACTTGCTTTTACGGAAAATTTTCAATGCTTTTTTCCTGTGGTATTTCACCTCTGCAACACATTTAAATCATCACCCATCTCCCTCCAACCAAAACGTCCTACTGGCTCATCTCGGTCCTGCTGTTACTTCTCAGACGTGTTGAATATGGAACCGATTCCAGTCTTGAATCTCTTTTTCTGAATGCTCTTTTTGATCATTTTACTATCTGGCTTCTATTCCTCCACTGAAACTGTTCTCGCTCCAGTTACTCAAACAACATATTGCCATGCCAAATCTCAGGCCTTGCCTGTGCTTCTGCTGTGCATGACAGTTGAATTAAATGAGACACTACTCCTCCTCTCGCTTCTCCAGCACCCCGCTTCGGGTCCCTTTTTTGGGTCATAATCCCATAATCCACATTACAGCACCTAAACTGGATAAACTAAGTCCTTCCCAAAATCAAAAGGGATGTTCGGAGACAAGTTTAAACTCAAACTTCTAAAGTTAAGCAGTGAAAAGGTCGTCCTCTGTGTCCTGTTTCATACTCCAATAATTTCTATATGCAAGCAATAAAGCCTCGCTTATGAAATAACGCCAACCTTAGTTCTGGGTTCATCCATAGGCTGGTTTCAGCATTATCGTGACCAGTTTATTTACATTAATTAACTGCATCTTAAAGCACAAATGAAGGTGAACTTTTGGTCATCAAATCTGCAGCAGCAGCCTTACAATATCACGAGAATGTGTTCCCTCCTTTTATCCATCCCCCGAAAGACTTCCACTCTTTTTGCTTTGCCTACCTGTCACCTCCTATTTTCAGACATCCCATCAATCCAAAATACCGCTTTTCTGTGATTCTTTTGCCACAGAAATCAACCTCAGCCATCTCACTTTTGCAATTTAATAGTCCACATTCCAGCTTCCCATTTTCTGACTCCTTTCTTCCATATTCCCATACCACATTATCCCCATTTTGCTCACCTTGCAGCCTCCCCTCATTCCACCCGGACCAGTCCCTTTGCCTTTTTCATATGCCCACCAATTATAGCAACTCCTTCTGAGCCTTTACATTATTTGTCCTGAATTCACATATGTAACGTCCTGTCTTTGTTTTAACCCAGCCTGTCTGGCATTGTCTTAACTATGTATCTCAAAACACACACACCAGTAATGGTGCAGGCGAGAAACAGATACGTATAAAATCATGGATGTATTTAAATAGGCCTTGCAGTCTTAAGAAGTCAGTCCCTTTGCATGCTGAACACCCGTTTTCTGGACAGAAATGCACTTCATGCATTTTTAGTTATTTGTAGTTATTTTTAGGGGGTTTTAAATAGTTTTTTTTTTTAGATTTTTAATTTTTTTTTTTCAGTTTTTATCATTAAGTTTTTTGACAATTATTACAGAATCACAGAATGGACTGGGTTGGAAAAGCCCTCAGAGATCATCAAGTCCAACCCTTGGTCCAACTCCAGTCCATTGACTAGATCATGGCACTAAGTGCCATTACAACATGCCTATAAGAATTACACGGTGCATATTATAAAAACAAAGAGAGGAAATGTACGCAGTAAAAACCCAGATGCATAAGATGGATACCAAATATATTTATTAGATGAAAGCGTGTCCTCGGTGAGATGTGTGCTGATGGAGATGAAAACTTCCCATCC
Organism: Columba livia; assembly: GCF_036013475.1. NCBI lineage: Eukaryota > Metazoa > Chordata > Aves > Columbiformes > Columbidae > Columba > Columba livia. The sequence continues at coordinate 82,921,725 of NC_088642.1, forward strand.
CTCTCTCATGTTACAAAGGACAACACCACAAATAGTTGGAAGTAGCAGTGCTGTGTAGGAAATAGAGATGTTTTTATTATTTCAAGTGTTGAGGTTTAGTGTCAGTTTTTATCTTATTATTAATTTTCCCCTCGTTTTATTATTTCTTTTTAAAGTAGGTGAGAACGTTGTTCCTACAACTCCTGCTCTCTGTGTTTAGGGATTATTCCTATCAAGTCTCTTATCCTCTCACACTTATTGTTTATAATCGTCATTTCTTGGTTCTGTTGAGACGTTGCAATGAATTATATTAATTACTTTCCTTTATGTCTTTGCATTAATTGTAGTTGTGAGTCTGGGCATTTCTTACAATCTATAGTTTTTAGAGAATGAAGAATAATGCACTGAAGCTTGGGCCGTGTCCTGACAGTTCATAAAATGGTACATTTATATCCCGATTTTCATATTCACTGTCAATAATGGGGAAATCGCAGGTATTTTTAAATGATTTTTTAATTTCTGCCATCATGAGCTGGAAAACTACAAACAAAATTGATGGCAAATCCATTCCTAAAACTAACAGCTATAAAATATTCACAAAAATCACTTCGTAAATACTACAAGTATTTAAAAAAGCGGTTTTTGCTGCTTCGGAATTTCATTTTCCACACCAGACATTTTGTAATTATTTTCTGCTATTAAATGAATACCGAGAAGTATCCAAAAGTAGGACAAATACTAACTGTACTTGTTCTCACAAAAGAGAACTGAAGCAACTGAAAATATGCTTTGTCAAAAACGTCACTGAACTTTTATACATAATACAAATGCGAGCAGTGAAGTTGCAACCTGATAAAACGGAGATTTTAAATGAAAGTACTGCCCTGCTACTTATAATTCAAAGGGGAGAGACTTCATGAGGTTAAGCTGCTTGTTATATAAATGTGAATCAGGCCAGCATGGGGTTTCATGCGGAATTTTCTGGAACCTGGCCGTGCAACTTTAAAATCCACTACAGAAATTTAACTATGGAAATTAACTGATACACGCAACACGATAAAGTTCCAAGAGGATGCTTGTGGGTCTGGCTTACAGAGCTGTAACCCAATTCAGAGGTCAGACGTTGATCCCACTTACTTGGGGACACTTACTTGGGGAAACGCTTCTGTCTTTGCACCATTTTCGGGTGCAGGATCCATTCGAGTTGTAACCCGAGCTCCCAAATCTGCTCCGTGAGCACAACTCACCATTGGTTTGAATTGGTTTAGACTCCAAAGGGAGTCCAATGCAAGGTGCTTCTGTAAGAGATAACACCAAGGTAATGAGAAGTGACACCTGCGAGAAAACCAGTATGTTACAGCCTTAATTTAAATGTCAAATGTCACACACCATTTTTTAAGCATTCCCACAGAGAAGTCGCAGCTATAGACACGGAGTTGTCCTGTGGTTGTGGATCTTCATCGACTGTGAAAGTACAACCTGCAACTCCTCCATTACTGACAGTGAATGTGAAAATGCTGAAATAGATGTACCATTATACTGCTCGCATTTGTATTATGTATAAAGTTCAGTGACGTTTTTGACAAAGCATATTTTCAGTTGCTTCAGTTCTCTTTTGTGAGAACAAGTACAGTTAGTATTTGTCCTACTTTTGCATACTTCTCGGTAGTCATTTAATAGCAGAAAATAATTACAAAATGTCTGGTGTGGAAAATGAAATTCCGGAGCAGCAAAAACCGCTTTTTTAAATACTTGTAGTATTTACAAAGTGATTTTTGTGAATATTTTATAGCTGTTAGTTTTAGGAATGGATTTGCCATCAATTTTGTTTGTAGTTTTCCAGCTCGTGATGGCAGAAATGAAAAAATCATCAAAAACCCCCCACAACTTCTCCATTACTGACAATGAATGTGAAAATCGGGATATAAAAGTACCATTTTATGAACTGTCAGGACACGGCCCAAGCTGCAGTGCATTATCCTTCATTCTCTAAAAACTATACATTGTAAGAAATGCCCAGACTCACAACTACAATTAATGCAAAGACACAAAGGAAAGTAATTAATATAATTCATTGCAACGTCTCAACAGAACCAAGAAATGACAATTATAAACAATAAGTGTGAGAGGATAAGAGACTTGGTACAAATAATCCCTAAACACAGAGAGCAGGAGTTGTAGGAACAACGTTCTCACTACTTTAGAAAAAGACAAATAAACAAAAAGAAGATAAAAACTAACACTAAACATCAAGACTTGAGAGAATAAAAACGTATCTCTTTCCTACACAGCACTGCTACTTGCAACAGCTTTATGGGAGAGTTTTAACCACATTCTCATCAAATTCCTGCCCCCAGTCCCACCAGGGCTGTATTATTCACAATCCCCCTCCAGACCAGGTGAGGGCGAAAACATGAAATTGGGATATGAGAAAAGACAGAAATCAGGGGAGGGAAAATACTATAATAGAGTCAGCACACAACAAAAGATGGGAAAAAAGGCGTTCTGATAAAATCAGCTTTGTAGAAGTTTGAAGAATTTACAATTTTAATGTTAGAATTGGAAACTTTTTTTTGGGGGGGGGAGGGGGAAGTATGGAAATACAATATTTTAAAAGTTTTTTACTTCAAGTGGCTCAAATTTCCTAACTGAATATCACAATTCGTATTCTTTGCAAAATTATGCATTTGCTATTAGAAAAAAGCATGATTTGGTAATGATGTTATTCTCATAAGTGCAAACAAAACCCACATTGCTCTTTTGCATCTGTTACTCGATACTTGTCTTAAGCTACCCATTAAAAGTCACGACATCATGGTATCATCACTAAATAGCCTTTCGGTCATTGGATTTTGCTCAACAAACTCAGAGTCCTTCAGAAGAACAACACAATTTCTAATCATTAGCATTATGCACCACCCGCTAAACCTCCTAATTTAATTAAGAGGAAAATCCCTTGATATTTCCAAATAATCAAACTCCGCAATCCCACAAAATAACCTGTGCTGATTTTAACAATAATGTTTCAACCTGAAAAAAAAGAACACCAAAAAACCGAAGGGATTCTTTTCCAGAAGCATCAATAACTGCTCTCACTCTTCCATTGCACAATCTGTTGTGAGGCAGACATCCAAAGCCATCTCAAAACACTGCAGGAGTGTTGATTTAAAGGTTAACTAGTCATCTTTATTTTTCATTTTGCATTTTCCCCCCCTCGCCTCGCCTTGTCTTCTGCTGGAGTTGCTCAATTAACTTCCAAATATCATCTGATACACACTTGGAGGCAACTCAGCCTACAAAATACGCGTCCGCTTCTGCCGCCGCATCGGTTTTGATTCCCTGTCAACCCAACCCAACGCATCCATGGGCTGGCTGCTGGGGAAATGACACCTCAAAAGCTTCATCTCCACATCACCCACACGGTCCTACCTGGACCGACCCGCCCTGGAATCATCCAGGCCCCGAATTTGCACCCCGGTAGCTCCGAGCATCCATCTGCACCTGTCAATCCACAGACCACTTCATTCCGGTCTCCAAATTCCTTGGCGGGTCTGGATTTCCGCTCCCAGACTAAACGTTCTGCAGCATTTGCATCCAGCCGTACACACCACTCGCGCCCTGGACCCGCGCCCGAAATCACAGCAGAGTGCTCCTGTTGCACGGTACATTCCCACCCAATACAGAAAGAACATACCAGCCATTAAAATATTGATATAAAATTAAAATATCAAAATATTCACTGACAACAACGTGTTATTTTTTTTTTTCCTCTGGATTCCTTATTTGCTCCATTTTTTATTGCTGTTTGGTTGCTTGTTTTCTTTCCCTTGGTCCTCCACAACAGAATTTCCAAGTATCGCCTTGCTGATCTTATTTATTCAGTTATTTCCCAATCAAATTAGGCAAGAAAATGCATAACTATTCCAATCAGCTATAGGTACATCCTCTTGCTTGCTGGGTTTCCTTAAAATTTTCTAAAGCTTGGCTTTTAACTGTATTTAAGATGTGAATATATTCCTTCATTCATTGCTTTACAGAAAAGCTGTTTTCTCCTTCCTCTTTCATGTCCTTGAAAAGGCCAGTGAAAAACACTTTGCAGATTGCTGCTGTTATATTGTTTGTTTTGATTGTATTTTGATTATATGGATTGTTTTATTTTTCCTTTACTATTTAATACACTTTGCTTTAACAGGAGGTTTTAAATTTAGTAATAACAAGCTAGTTCTCTTTCCTCCTCCCGTAGGCTTCTGGATAAAGATATTTGAATATGATGTGATTTGAACTTCACTGTATATGTATGTATCACATTCATCATATCCACCACCTCTCTCCAAAATGGCGAAAACCAAGAACATTCATGACCATCACAGCAGAAATGTATTACCAAATTATTTCTGTTAATTTCGTACAAAATCCTTTGGAAATTACGTAGGACGTCTCAGTGTAAAGCTTATACAGGCATCTTCCTCCTAAGATTTCCACAATAATTCTCAAAATTGCTAGCACGTGCCTCTTTTTGTCTTTCTCATCTACTACATCTCCAACTCAAAACATTTTCACATCCCATCAGTATTTGATCTGTTATATGTATATATAACCAGTAAACAGCAGAGGAATAGAGGGGGAGGAACAAGAGAGGAATTTCAGTCCTTGGGTTTGGGCTCTTTCATTTCTGCTCCGTGCCCTTCCCCAGACTCCTACAAAATCACAGATTTTGGGCAAATTTGGGCTTTTCATTTTCTTGATCAAGCCGCACTGAACTGCTCTTCAAATTCAGTTTGGAACTTATCATAAATAGCTGCAGCAAAACAGACTTCCTAAGCTTCAAGAACAAAGCTCCTAATCATCCAATATGTTTATTAGACTTTGTTTACATGGAATTCAGACAAAACATAACATTTTTTGTTCGCAGTGAGCAGATTTTTTCCTACGAAAACGTATCCTACAGCATTTCTTTCACCACATTTGGCTCAATGTTTGGCGATTCTTGCAGAGCAACATAACCAAACTCTGGCTTTGGGCAGACACCTTCTGCAATCCCGGATTTCTGTATCGGACAGGTGAACCATTTTGCACAGAAAATCGGCTGTAAAATCATCAATTGGTGTCTGGGAACGGAACAGAGTAGCAATTTTTGCAGTAATTTTTAAGCCACGGAAGCATACAGCACCAAGAGAGCGAAATGCACAGATGGCAACTGCTGATCCAGCTTGTCACCGATACCGAATACAAAAACTGAACAACAAAGTCCCGTACTAAACAGAACTTAAAGGAATACAGAACATTTTATTTCAATAAACCCTTTAGTCTACTTGTAGATCTGTAAGAGCGACAGCTACACTCCAAATTATTATAGGTTATTTGCTCCAAAAATATTCTTAGGTGTTTACGGGGAGTACAAACCCATATTCCTCCTAATTGTTTTTAAAAAATGATATTTTATAAGTACTAGAAAGCAAGTAGGTTAATGGGAGATAAACCTAATATACATAGTCCAAGAAAAAAAAGACAACCAACTTCTGTATTTATAAAGAATGTTTTAGGTTAGAGACGTAACAAAAATAAAAATGTGAAAACAAAGTATTTCTGAATTTTGCTTAAGTTATAAGACAATTCGAACTTTACCATTTAAAAAACAAAATACTCACTTGAATGCAATACAAAATGTCAAAAAGGAGAAATACGGATGCTAAAGGTGTGACCAGGTGCTGGACTGTGACCAGGTGCCAATGGCACATCTGTGCAAATGGTCTTTTCCCATTTGACTTTCCAACATTTCTGACAAATTTCTCTGACATTTTCAGCCGTTTTGGCTCTGCAGAAACAAGCCAACTCCATTCGATTTCACACACAGAATCTGTACATCTCTCCATAAATAATTTTAGTTACTAAGCACAACCATATAAAAAAAGATAAAGCGACTGCCAGCCAACTATTGAATTTGATAAGCAATGGTCCAGTCTTGCCAGAAGAACCGCCTTGAGTGGTGACAATGACCAGCACAGGGTGGTCAAAAGTAGAATCTATACGTTTTACGTGACTAGTAGCCAGCAAAGAGCATGACTTATAACTTGATTGTACCTGAATCAACAACTGATGAGGCAGTCAAGGTGTAACATCTCAATGCCATTTACTTTTTCAAACTAAGTCAGAACTTCTTAAGAACCTATTATTTTCAGGGCAACCTTTCCATTGATTGAATACGCACATAATTCTGAAGTATCTACCTGAAAAGTTACCCATGTGTAGGCTTTAATTAATTTCCGTTTTAAACTGTAACCTTCTGATCTGACCTGTTTTCAAACTGATGACGTGTTCTTGAATGCTCTAATAAAATACAAGTCTCTCTTCACTTGACATAATAAAGACCCCCCACACTTTTCTAATATTTTCCTGATTTTGTTTCTCAAAAGCAATGTCAAAGGCTATTCCTCATATACCCAAGAAGAACAGACACAAAACCAGAAGCCATATAGAACAATGGAAATATGTCCTTTCTTCTTTTCATAGCCTAGATACCACACTGAAATAAATATTATCTTGCACAGTGTGCTGTAATAAACCATTATTTATTAAAAATATTAAACTCAAGTGAAAAACAAAGTAGTCTTTCCAACATTTGTTGGAGTGATGATGAAGACATTCGCAGTGCAAGCTAGGATTAATTTTATGGCACCTATGTCACCTATTCTGCTAATAAAAAGGTACTCATAAAATTCCTCCCTGAAACAGCTGAGCTAGAACTTGGTTCTTTCACTTGCTAACAGGATGAATAATCCCAAATACATTTGTTTAGCTTAAACATACATGTGCCTACAATTAGTTGCACTGCAGAGGTGTGCTAATATTTGGCAAATAATTACATACAAATCTCCACCTTGCCAACAAGGATGAGATTTCAAAAAGGATTTAACAGCTCGCAGCGAAAACGGAAAAAGCACATTATGAATAATTTTGTACAACGACGCGCAATGTAAGTTACAATAACTGAAAACACTATCAGAAAATTCTCAGGCTAGATATGCAATTACCTCCATTTACGGTGAATTTCCCCGTCACCCCCACAGCCAAGTCGGCCACACCGAGACCTCCGTGACCAAAAGCACTAAGAGCACTTTCGAGAAGAGTTTTCAAAGTTCCCTTTTCAGCCTATTTTCCCAGCGTTCTGCTCTAGCTATAGGTTAGAAGGGGAAAGCTGCAGAAACGCCACGGTCCATAGGATATCTCCAGCTACTTCTATAAATACTATGCCATAAGAGTGAAATTTTTAGATTTGATGGAAGATAAATGTTCAAAACAAAGCTGTAAAGTGCTAATACAAGAATCAGATCAATAACTAATGATGCGATTTTAACCTGCAGCTTGGAAGTAAGGCTTATAATTCCCCAGACCACAAAATTACGTGGGTAGGGCAAGAATTTGAGTGACGCACACACTCTTCCTCACCATTTTTACCGCTAATGCTTTTTCTGGTTATTTTTGCTGGTGCATTTGCACCAAGAGAAATTATCCGTATCTATTTTAACAGCAATTTGACGCCGCTGCTTAATTTTCTAAGCAAAGCGTTGAATAGCAACACTTGTAAAAGGAATTAAAACTGCCCGCACTCGGGCTTAGCTGGGTCTGTACAAACAAACAAACAAACAAAAAGCACGAGGCGTTTTGGGAATTCCAAGGGGACAAAAGCCGCCTTTGTGGCGGGTCCCTCAAGGTGACACGGCCAAGGGGGACGCCCCGCACCAGCGGCAGGTGCAGAATGTTTAATCTTAGCCTTGAAAGGGCCACCGTTCCCAACACATGGCAATTGGGCTAACAGGATTGACACCGGGGGACTGGCTCAGCAAGTGCACCAACCTCTGAATGGTGGGGGCTTCTCCCCGCAGCTGCCCCCACGTCAATCAGCCCAAGGGGAATGTTACAGGGGTCACCGTTTGGGGCTGGTTCTCTATGCCTGACATTTCTATCCGTTAGTCAGGAAGACAATGAGGGAGCCACAAAGCCCCGGCATTACCATAGCCCCCATTCAGCGGCACAACAAAATGGAGGGGAGTGGGAAAGGCCTCCCAACACAAAATGATCAACCGGGGAACAACTCAACCCACCCTCCTCGAGGGAGAGATCAGGGGAGCACCGAGCGGCCCCGGCCGACAGACACGGCGACAGCTCTGCCGGGGAAGGTTAATCCCACACAAAGACATCATTTTCTCAGTTCAGCGCTGAAGTTTAGTAAAGCTTATTTCTCAGCAAAACCTAGCGTCCGCGTTTGACCTTGTGGGCGATGCCCTTTCAATGGGAACAGCCCCGGGTTTCTAAGAAGCTCTGAAAGGTGATTACAAGTCATAGGAACACTCGTAGAACGTTAAGAGATTCATAATTTGGTTGCACAGAATAAGCAATATGATGAGGTTAGAATACCTATTAACTCGTAGATCCATAGTGAGATGAGAAAGAAGCTTATCTAGGAGATAAACTCTCATGTCCAGGCAATAAGTTTCTGACAAACCAGAGTAAAGTAGCCTTGTCCATCAGGGTGGTTGACAGTCTCCACCTTTGTACAGCAGGCAAGTGAAAAACAACAATGTTTTGCAAAGAAAACATGCAGGATACCAGCAGCTAGACTGGGAGCTGCGCTTACGCAACCCAAACAGAGCAAAATGATTTGAAATCTACTTTTTGACTTCAATACTCCTCCAGCTATGAAAGGAGTCGTAGCTTTCACTAAAATACGTGTCTATACAAAAGGACTGAGGGTCATGCATGGTGCATGTGGTACCATAACTTGCTTAATACAGGTTTAACTCTGCATGAAAAAACTGAGTAAAAACTGACATCAGAAGTTTAATTACCTACAGAGAGAGAAGCTCAGGATCTAAAAACAACGAGGAGACGCTTGTGAAGAGACAGGAGGAGCCGAACACTGTCTGGAAACACAGTTTGTCGGGAGTTGGGACTCTGGTTACACTGGAATTGTATGTGCGGAAGAATAATATCGTGACATGAAGAGCACCACCCTTGGGAAAATCACCAGCCAACTTATCCTCATGCATAAATAAGATAAAATCTGTAAAAACTGCACCTTCTGAGTCTCGAGATCCACATCTCCTCGTAAAAATAAATACAGCATACCCTTGTGAATAACGGCTCGTTGCCGTAACTGTGCCTATAGGTTTTGTTCAACACTGTTCCTCAGCTGCGGTGATTTTTACCCTTCAACCCCTGTTTTGCATTAATACAAGAACTTTGACTACTTGGAATTGGTCCATGGGCTAAATTTAAAAGTGTGGCTTATTTTATTCACTATCTTTAGAGTTATTTTGATTATTATCTTTAGAGTTATTTTAATAATAAGGAAAATTTTCCTCTGAATTACAGTTTGCTCATATTTCGACCTGGACTGAACTTGAATATTGTGCCTTCAAGCAGTAAGTTTCCTGCTTTTCCTACACAAAGTATCAGTGGAAATGAATAGAATTCAAATATTCTCTAAGAAAATGCTATAAAAATATCAAAAAGCATCTGTCTCTAAAAATTTTAGACATTTTCATGTTATTCTTGACCTAATCTAAAAGGCTGTGGTGTCTGCTCATGGTACCCAGGCAGTTTGTTTTCATGATTTGGACGTTGAACTGAGCAATAATGCTCATAAACGAACACAAGAGACGTTCCGTGCTGGAGCGTGAACATTTCGTGGGAACGTTTCTCAAAGAAAACTAAAATTGGATTTTTTTTTTAACCTTTTAACCTAATATTTAGAACAAATTGCTTACAATTCAAATAGGCAAAAGGTAAATCTCCATCCTCGCTGAACAGCACACTGACGTGAAGTCACAAAAATATCGCTAAAAGAATATATGAGAAAAAAGCCCAGAAAAGTTCAGCTGCTGCAGATTTGTTCCTCTTTGTAAGATTTACTGTGTGTTCTTTTTCTGGCTGTGCACTGGCAAATAAAGCTTTAAAGGTCTGAGAGATGTGCTGTAAAAGCTGTTATCTCCATGGGTTTTGAAAGGCGGAGATTTCTGCTTAGTTAAATGGTCAGACTTGTTTTAGGAATGACTGTTCTTCCAGCCTTACAATAAATGTATGGAAAGTGGAGGTTTGCATAACCGCAAAAGTCAGGGTTACGGACTTTGCAGGTCAAAAACCAAAATTTCCTCGCAATTCCTAATAAAAAAATGGAAATCTAGTAGAAAAATTTTTGGATCAGCATCCACCATATATACATCTAAGTGTTAAAGTTGTTTTTCGTCTGTTACGGGTGACACGGGAGGAGTCAAGTCAAACAATTAAAACAAAATCCTGAAGTGACCAAAATCAAAATAAAGCTTATACTGCACGTATTGGGTGTAACACACTTAAGTTCCACCTGTGCACTCCTATAATCTACAACCATCCACAATTTAAAGACGTGGTTAAAATAAAGAGGGAAAGATCCACTTGTGTTACAACAAATCTCACATGCAGAAGAAATTAGGTCAGTATGCTTCATTTTCTCACTATTTATAAATATAAAAGGTTAAGCCCCTTCAAAAACGAAGCAACAAAATAGCTCTCAAGTCTATTTATTTGTTTTGTTTTTTTTTTTCCCTAATTGTACTACCTTACCCACCTTTTATCAGTTTTTCAGTTACCTCCTTTCTGAAAGACCATATTTCCAAACTACTATTTTTCAATAATGTTGCTGCAGATGAAAAACGCTTTGAGCCTAAGAAAAATAAAATAAACTATAATCTTTGAATGCTATAAACGTTACTCGGAACTGTCGTATTAGTTATTATTAATACCTAGAGTTTGCAAAGTAGTGCTAGGAAAGGTCAAGGAATGGCTTAAAAGTGATGCAGGTTGAAGAGCAAAGTAAAAGTAAGCATTATAAATTAGTATCTTCCTGTAGCGTAAAGTGAATAGTTTGTAGCTGGATATGAAAGAAAACAGGACTTTTGCTCGGTTCATTTTTTACAGCCGACCCTCAGTTTGCTCCAATATATAACATAACCATATTCTATTCATTTCCCTGTAAAAGCAGATTTCTCAAGTATAAGATATTTTGTCTCTGAAAAAAAGTAAATCTTCTTTAGTTAAGCACCAGGCAATGAAAAAAATAATATATTTAAGAGATCACTCATAAAGGACTAAATCAAAGCATAAAAAATGACTGGCTACAAACTAAAGCAAACCTGTATCTAGTATCTTCTCATATAAAAGTAATTTGAGGAAAAAGAAAAGAACTTCAGCCCTTTGGTAATTTTTGAATAGTATTACTGTTTCCTTTACTGTACAGTCTTCCACAGAATTGGTCATTAGAAACCCTCAAACCGTTCCAGAAATGGCAGATTTCACCTGAAAACGCATCGCTCTGTTCCCAGCGCTGACCCATTTCGGTGAGTCTTGGATGTTCATGGTCACCCAGACAAATATATGATGTCGTCCTTTTGGGGACGGAAAGCAGTTTTGCAGCTTTACCCTAAGAAACTCAAATAAAAGCGTCATATTACTTTTAAATGATCCTGTCTCTTCATAAACTTAATACTGCATGGTCTTCCATAGGGGTTCACTGGAAACAAATCATTTCCTCAGATTTTGGACTGTGGAGAATTTGTTTTCCTAAAGCAGACAGAAAACTCTAGAAACTTCAGCTTCAACAAGAGTAGCAGAAATAAAAGAGAACTATGGACCTTTTCAAATGTCATCAGAACTCAGTGTTCTTTCCCACAAGACGGATCAAACTGTGTAACACTACAGATGGGTGAACTACAAAATCCTGAGGGGAAGAAGTAAACACTAATAAACAACAAAACCAGCACGTTTCCCTATTGACACCCACGGTTTTCATTTAACTAATCCGGTATGTTGAACAGAATATCGACATTGAGACACTGGACTGGGTGTTGGGAGAAAGGGGTGTCATTTTCAGGCTTGCCACAGATTTTTGCATAGATGGTTAAAAAGCCTTAATTTCTCTGTACCTGTTACTGCACCTCAGCTACAACAACATGTAAAATGTGTTTAATTCCTTTCTTCCTTCCCTTTGAAGGAAGTGGGGCTGCACACAGCCATTGCACTGAGCACAGTGCATTCTCCTGCCTTGGCTGCTCACAAATATAACATAGGGCAAAATAATAAAAAACATACATTGAAATAAAGTGATTCAGTTTCAGATTCGCAATTGTCAGACCAAAATGGCCTAAGCACCATCATTCTGCAGAGACGGACAGAAAGACAGCTCTGGCCATGGAACATTTTAATGTCAGCAATTAATTTTTTTATTTTTTAAGTAAAAAAATTCAAACATCTAAACAGCTCTGCCAAAAGTCAGAGTATTGTGATTTGGAAATGTTGACAGTGGGAAGAGCAGGTTATCTCTTCATGGTGGCATCTTTTGACAACAGCGGACTTTGTCTTCAAAGACCATGACCTCTGCTAGTTCAAACAGGCACTTCAGTACATGCAGTTTGGATTTCATCCATAAAGACAGCACCCCGTACAGCAAAGGCTCCTCAGCATAACCCCATGGTGGGTCTGGGGACATCTGAAGGGCTTCTTCATGTCACCCGGCCAACTGGACACGGCTTTCTCAACTCACAGAATCCCGGAATGTGAGGGGTTGGAAGGGCCCTGGCAAGCTCATCCAGTGCAATCCCCCCATGGAGCAGGAACACCCAGATGAGGTTACACAGGAAGGTGTCCAGGCGGGTTGGAATGTCTGCAGAGAAGGAGACTCCACAACCTCCCTGGGCAGCCTGGGCCAGGCTCTGCCACCTCACATCCAACAAGATTCTTCTCAAATTTAAGTGGAACCTCCTGTGTTCCAGTTTGCACCCATTGCCCCTTGTCCTGTCACTGGTTGTCACCAGAAGAGCCTGGCTCCATCCTCCTGACACTCCCCCTTTCCATATTGATCCCCAGGAATGAGTCCCCCCTCAGTCTCCTCTTGTCCAGCTCCAGAGCCCCAGCTCCCTCAGCCTTTCCTCACACGGGAGATGCTCCACTCCCTCCAGCATCTTGGTGGCTGCGCTGGACTCTCTCCAGCAGTTCCCTGTCCTGCTGGAACTGAGGGGCCACAGCTGGACACAATATTCCAGGTGTGGTCTCCCCAGGGCAGAGCAGAGGGGCAGGAGAACCTCTCTGACCTACTGACCACTCCCTTCTAACCCACCCCGGTACCTGTCCTGCCGCTCCTTCCAACAAGCAATGTTGGCAAAACTTTCCTCTCCTGGGCAGCAACATCCAAAGACACCTGAGAAGGCAGCACAGCTCTCAATGCTGATTATTCTTGGTCAAAGGACCACACTTCTTAACTCTGTTTCTTTTTGCACTGCTAGGCAGAAAATAGTTTTCTCCCATCATTTTTTCATCTGCGTCTGAACAGGTGGCATTAAATCCTCCTAGAAAATTAAGGATTTCTTGGTTCTCTGCAATGACTTCTCCTTAGGCTCTGCCGTTCACTTTCCAGCACCCTGCCCTCTTTCCTCTGGCTTTATTTTGCTATCGCAGGACGAAGTGGGTTCCTATCGTCTCCTCACATACACAGGCTAGCAGATTCTTCATGACCCTTCCTGTCACAAGGTACCTACAAGGTACTGCACAAGGCCATCTGCCTTCCTGATAATGTTTATTAGAATGTCCTTCTCCATGAGCACCCATTCAGCACACTGCACATCATAGCTGGTGGAATTTGTAAATCCCATAATTATACTTGAGAGGTCCGGAGGCACGTACTGCCTTGCTTTTAGTACACTATAATCATTTAATGTAACAGCTTTGGGCTTAGTTGCTCCTCTTTTGGGAACTGTGGTTAGATGGCTCAGCACTGAACTATTTCGGGATAAGGTTCTGGAAGAGCCTTAAGAATTGTGAGTCACAATTGAACCTGAACGCCTTGTCTTACATGGTTCTGCCTAAGAGTATCCAAACAGCAGCAAAATTGCCCAATTTTATGGGTCAAAATGGTATGAGGTGCTGCACAGCTCAAAGACAAGCGACTCTTAACTCATGGTCAATAATCCAGCTACTTCAGTCATCATCTTCCAATGCCGCGTTTTAATGCTTAGTCTCCATCCCCAGACCAGCGATTGTTCCAGCAATTCTTAGTCTACAAAATATCAGGATATATGCACTTTGAAAATAAAAATATTGAAAGAGAATACAAAACAAATTTCAAGAACAGATTAATTGAATCCAGAACCTGGTCAACAGGAGATATTGCAAAGCTTTTCTTGCTCACCAAGCAGCTATATTGTGTTACTCAAAAATTTATATAACCTTCTTAAAAAAAAACAATCGAACAGTAAGAACAAAGATTTCAGTGTAATTAATCAGGTGAATAGTACCACAGTACAGTACTTTTATGGTTAAAGGCATTAGAATTTCTTACTGCTCATCTGCAACTTGATGATTGGGGAACACTGGTACTGCAGTGAGGGGTGGCTGGAAATCAATTAATCTGCCAGTCCTCAAGGCCAACAAAATCCCCACTACTTTCTTCCTGCTTACGTCTAACTTTACCAAGATTTTAGCTGTATTTTATAGCTGTTTTTGCCTCAGGCTGAATATGCTGAAAATTTCACAGTAAACAGTTCATCTATAGCCGAGATAAAGTCAAATACAAATACATCAGTTTGCCACCTTCATGAAAATCTAGCGAACCTCACTATGAAATGCTCTAGTCTCTTCAATCAGGGGCTTATAATTTGGCTGGGATTTACTCCTCTCATTCCCAGGAGTTTCTACTCAAAATTGGCTAACTTATAAACTTTTGAAAGTTTACACATTCTCAAAAGAGAACTCCTAAATTTTAGCAGCCGAAGCGTACAAATACTTAACAAAGCAAGGGCTTGCTATGCAGATGAAGGTTTGTGCTTGTTAAGTTCAGGTCTGGACATATGAATTAAAAATATGGAGACTTATTGCTGCATAATCAATGTGTCCCCTGTGCACCAAAAAACACATGGCAGAAAAAAGCTGTTCAATAAAGACTCAAGAGTAAAGGCAAGAGGGACGGTAGGCAACCATTTGGACGCGGACATTAGAACACAAAAAGAAGGTACGGAAACCGGCTGGAGGGAATGGGAGACGAAAACAGCTCGGGGAATTTACTTATCAGTGATAAAACTGTCCAGAACGTTGTCATTTTAAGAAAGGATCTGTTTCAAAATAAGGCAAAAAGACAAATGCTGATCGAACACAGTGAATACAAAGAACAAAACACAAAGAACGCAAACAAAAAGGATCAAATTAATGACAGTCTTTTGACTGTAACCAAAGCCAGTAAATGTTTGATTCAACTCAAGGTATTAATTAAAAATGATATTTTAATCAGTTGTTAGTAATGCCTGTTTTTAGTATTTTTTTGACAATAACACTGTACCATTAAAATAGAATCCCAGAATCACTTATTTTTATCATCAGCTGCTATTAGCTAAATACTGGCACTCAGACAGTCCTAACTTCAGTGTAAATATCACCGTCCATGAACCAGGGCTGTCAAGCCTTGAAAATCCCATATCTGATCTCAACCATGCGTGATGTGGAAGGTGCATATTCCACATGAGTGGCTCCCGTGGTTCACGGGAAACTCCTTTATCAGCATTCAGGAGCTCGTTCCAGAAGACTCAATCACGTTACTCCCAACGCTGGAGGAAGAGTTGGGATTCAAACCACAGAGAGTCAGCACAAACCCCGTCACCTGCGCAATGAAGCGCCGGGAATGTTTTCTGCCTTTATTTTTCAAATAGTTTATAGAATACAAGCAGTATTTATTTATTAGCTAAGTACATACGCTCTTCAGGAGAAGTTAAATGGCAATGGGTAACTCCTAGGAAACAAACATGTAAATAAATGTAATACTAATAGTGTAACATTTTTAAGGATTCTTGTTCATCGGAAGCAAGAAATGCTCTAATACAGCACTACGAAGTACAACTCTGCCTTCCACTGCTAAAAGAGCAATTAAAATTAATCACTATCAAAGAAAAAAAAAGAAATTAAGTTGTTTTCCCTCATGTATCAGCAATTATTTACACCCAAGCTTCATTATCCATTCCAGCCTCCAAAGCAATCTCAAGTCTTGTTGCCTTTAGCGTAAGAGAAATGGAGGCTCACAAAATAACGGGTTAAGCGACCTGCGCCAATCTCTCCCGTTCCTATGGGGATTAGCACCACAATACGGCACAACGAATGGTGGTGGATGAGCAAGATGGCGCGCCTGGGCCTCTCCAAAAATAACTGTTCAAATTAAGAGGTCTTTAAATGTTCCTGAGATGAAAGGAAACCAAATTCATAACCCAGAATAAATCATTATCAATGAATGAATGAATGAATAAATAAATAAAATATCCTGTGCTTTGACATGTTTAAAAATTCCAAATAATTTCTAATAATTTTCAAATAATTTTCTAAGTTTAAAAGCAATGTATAAGGCATCTTCACCGTTCTATTATTATTATTATTATTATTATTATTATTATTATTATTATTATTATTATTATTCTTTTGTTTGTTTTCTCTCCAAAGAAATACCTGAAAATGGAATAATTGCGCTTTCTTAATGACACATTTCACCCTATCACGTGCACTTTCACTGCTGAATTCCATGCAGAAGCATGTGTTTTTTTTTTCTAATAAGCCCATCCTATGCAACTCAACCCTTCTCCAAAGGGAACACAAAGCGAATTGCCCGGGATTGGGTGATAATAAAGAAAGCAACACCATTTATTAATTTTGTATAAGTTATGTGTCACCCTAGAGATTCCTTAGAGGGGAAGAACGCGTCTGAATTTCACCACGCGTTTGCCACGGGCGCAAAGTGAGAGAAACTAAACAAGCACATCCTGAAGGGAGAGAAAACGCCTGCAGCAGCAAATGACCTGATGCGTACCTCGCTCTCAGATTTCTTGATGTTATAATTTGTTAATTTAAGTGGGGGGAAAAAAAAAAAAAAAGACAATTACCGACACTTTTAGTTTGTTCGAGCAGAATTATTAAACTTTTAAAAGTTTCTGATCAAAAGTGACACATATCGTTCAAAAGATGTGTGTTTTCAAAAGCTTACGATCCTGAGTAAATTTGCATGACAAAGTCCTTGCCGTATCTATTTCCCTGTTACCTCAAGCAGCAACATGCATTATTAGAACAGGACTAAACTATTTAAGGATGAAGCATATCAAATTTTTATTTGAATTCCTGTGCATTAAAGTTAATATTTTCCAGCTCAATGCACAGTAAGCAAAAGATAATTTTATTCAAATATGCATTTCGTGGTATGAATAAGGAAGTGTTCATCTCCCCGTTGAATTGGTAAGTCTTTTAAGTAATGATTCATTTGAAAAATCAACAGGGTATTGGCAATTTAGTGTAATATTAAACACACACATACACCATACCTATACTGGCACACATGCAATACTATTTCCACGATATTTAGTATAGAGAATGCAATTTACGATTGTAATGCATTGAAATTAGTTAGGTTTAACCATCTGTACATCTAATAAATATGACGAAAGACATTTTAAATATTTTTAAATAGGCATTAAGTATTTTTAAATGTGAGTTAACTTCTTTAAAAGATATAAAAAACATGCATGCGTATTTCTCATTCCTGAATTCATATCCTCTTGAGTTAATAGAACAAAGGCATTGGCTATTTTTTTTTCACAAAGTACAATGAAGCTAATGACTTAAGATTAATACGTTAACTAATGAACAATTAACATTTCACTCCATCCTATATGAAAGTAATTTTAGTAAGTGTCAGTGCACAATAAGTTAAGATTATCCCTGTTAAAATTACATTTCACGACGAAATGTGTGTGTATCTCTACTACATGGCACCACTCTCAAAAATCTGTATGAGCACAACCATCGACAGGATCACCCCGACTGAAAAATCTACAAGAAAACTTAGCTAAATTGTTTTAAAACCTTCATTCCATGGTCAGATAACTATGCCCATCTTATAAGTATGTTTATCACACAAAAGAAGAGCCCAGTAAATCCTAAATTGTATAATTCAGTGCTCTGGGTGAGCTGAGGTACCACCCACCACAACTCTACTGGACCATCCCGCGTTCAAACGTGAGATACAACCGCTCTACACCAAATCAGATCAAATACAAAGTTAATCCTATGTACTGCTCTCAGATATTAATAACCACAAATCTAAGACACTTCCATAAACTCGAATTCTCTGCATCAAACCAATGCCGGATTACCAATTAATTATTTTATTCTAAACGAGACTCTTACAAAGTGGTAAATCCAAGTTAGAAATAACGGCACTCCCAAGTACAACCATGTCAGTATGTATTTAGCCATTTCTGCTAAAAAGACTATTCCCTACCAAATAAACCGATCCACTCAGGTGGTACAGGTCTCATTTCCATACAACCCATTCGAAAACGCAATTCTGTACTTCTGAAAAATATCGATTACGTATTTGCTAAAGTCTTGCTCGGTTACTGGCCCCGGCGCTGTCAGAGATTTTACATTCCCTTAAGAAAAACGAAAAGTGCAAATAAGTAATTAATGAAGGGTAAGAATCTTTCAT
Organism: Columba livia; assembly: GCF_036013475.1. NCBI lineage: Eukaryota > Metazoa > Chordata > Aves > Columbiformes > Columbidae > Columba > Columba livia. Next base: position 82,940,245 of record NC_088642.1, read on the forward strand.
TCCAAAGCCATTCATGCGTATTTATCAATGTTTTGTACAGTACACATATAATATACCGTGTATTGAAAGTACCATTCTTAGGCACGTTTTATAGCTCAAAATAGCTGCTTTAACAAAATTCATGATACAAAAAAGTCAGAAAAACAATAAACTTGCCATAAAACTGAAATTGTGGAACATAATTAATGCTAAGTGAGATGAGTGTAATTGAATAGTAAAACTGTTCATCTCCATAGAAATCGGTGACCCTATGCGCTGGAAGTTAATTTAATGCTGTTTAGATCATGATTTTTAAAATGAGTTAATGTATATTTTATGTTCTAAGCTTATTTGGTAAGGCTCAAAGTTATACATGTTTTCTGTAAGCTAAAATGAGTATTTGTAGAATAGGCGTATGGGTAGGAAAAGAGTAAACTAGCAAATCTAAAGGTATATTTCTATTTAATTTCTAATTTAGTCTACATTCTTACTATTATTAGGCTACACAGACGATAACTACAGACTACACAATAACTATGAGACTACACAGACCACAAAATTAATATATTGGCTTAAGCAAATGACGTTATTTTTGAAGCAGACTGATTTTCTAATACTGTATGCATTTAAACAAAAGTTTAAGGGGAAAAAAATACAACAGGAGCGCGAACCTGACCCATCTCTAATATTTTCAAACCTAGGCTGCTCAAGAATCTTCAACTAATTATTCCATTTTATTGATGGCATTTTTCCCAAGGGAAGTGATTTAAAAAGTTTAACCCCTGAGCAAGTCGTGGCTCCTCCTGCCTTTGAAAGTGTGGAGCGCATTGATTATAACTGCAGGAAGTGTTACCTTCTACCCAGAGAATCTCACCCTGCACAATCTTAAACACTGTCTCTCTCCCAAAACGGCTTTGATTCAGCAATTCAGACCGCTTCAGCTGATATTAAAGGCAGAAGCACCACAGAAAAGGGATCAGCAGTTAAAACGAAATACAAAGAGGGAAGAAGAAGAAAAAAAACAAAAACCAAAAAAAACCCACCAAACCCCAGATCTTGGATATAGTATCACAAAGCTTGAGAGAAAAGCAGATTTGAAAAAGACATCAGAGTGACTAAAAAAAGAACAACATGACAGAAATTAAACAAGATTTTTATGTTCGCCTTCTATGCATTTAAACTCATCTCAACCTCCTATTGAAATTCCGATCATACCCAAACCCCAAGGCTTTTGACACACTTTCAAAAATCCACACCCCTTCTTGCTCTTTTCTAAGTCTCCAGAGTCACTGTCAGGTATCCAACAAGTTGAAGAGAGAGGGGGGTAAAATAAAGGAAGAATCCTAATATGCATATGATAAAAGGGCCACTTATATTAAACTTTATTTCTAAAATGATTATTTTAGATACTCAGGGCATGTTCTTAACCCCATACTTAGCCAGTGAGAAGAATGCTCAAGTTATTTTTTTGGAAGAAATACATTTTAAAATCATGGTTATCCATATATATTGAACAGTTATTTTCTTAGGTCAGGGACAGAGTAAACTAACACACTACAGGGTTCTACAACAAACCAGCGGAATAAAAGAAGACAAAGCAATCTATACCTATCTCCACATTATCAAACTAATGCATCAAGAACGTAACACACACAATACAAGAACAGAAATACGCATCTTGGAAAGGATGCACCGAATTCCAAAGGGTAATTGGATTTTCAGAGCTGCAAGCGGGGCTTTTTTGTTGCTTTCTTTTTCCAGTTCAGTCATGACAGGGCCAGAAGGTAATGATACGTCTGCCATGATGCAGCAAGCGGACCTGTCTTCTGTCAAGAGCTGAAATCATGAAGGAATAAGCTGTCGTTAGCAGCCCCTCTGCACGCTGGAGCTGTCATCTTGTTTTCCTCGGCTGGCGTGGGGCTGTGTGGGCTCCTAGACCCTGTCACTTCAACATTACCCTCAGCTTTAAACCTCTTATTGAATTCCTGACTCCATAATTTTTAACTCCTATACAGCGTTTTACCTATTATTGTGTATTTCGTGACTGATCGCTATTGCTCCCAACTAAATACGCAACTTTTCCTTCTACCCACTTGGCGATCAGTCTTTGAAACCAGCACTTTAGAAATTATCAATTCCTCATAGAATTTTTCAGAAGGAATTAAATATATTGCTTTGTAAGTTTTCTTTCAAAAGTATAGTGTATTTTACGTCAAATACACATGACAAATTATCTAGTAAAATATTCTGATCTGCTTTTAGAAAGATGTCCAAAAGATCATCCAACCAGCTATGTACCTTTCTTAGTGTTATCCCCACTAAAGTAAGAGTTGTAAATACAAGTTTTCCCTACTAAATAGTACTTTACAGGCAATGCTATTTCTGTGGTCTAACAGGAAGAATAAAAGCAAATACATTCACCAGAATCAGAAAATTAATATTTGACAGAAAACAATATAGCACATCATTGTCACTTTTAGTGACATTTTACTTCCAGTGAAATATTAGTGTCTGGCACTGTAACTGACAATTAATAAATAGATGAAGTATTTAAACTTCTTTCTGCGATGGTATGCTTAGGAGACATAAAAAGTACACAAATATTAGTATTCTGTGGACGAACTGTAACTGCAGTGAAATGTCAGCTCTGCTTTTTGTCCAGAAAGTGTAACTTCACCATCCTATTGAAATTATGCTAAGCATATGTAAACTATAAGACAAAATTTTAAATCTTAGGTTCCTAAAATGTGACCAGCAGAACTAAGAGGATGCCGTCTAACAAGATATTCTATGATTAAAAGCAAGACTTAAAAGTGTAAGTGTAGTTTCAACAAAGCGTAATTTCTTGACGACAATGTGTAAGTATCTACTTTTGAAACGGGATTATTTTTACAAAATGGAAAGAACGAAATGTGTTATAATACCAGTTACTAACTAACAAGGTTACTAAATCACATAAAAACTATGGTGGGTAAATTTACTACTGTTACACCGGGTGATTTTTTTGTTCCGTTCAACCGAGTTACAAAACTAATGACATCTTATTGCAACCTGAAGAAAGAAACCACCCTCAGCAATTCTCAGTAAATATCACCAGCCTGATAGTTTTAAACAAATGAATGACATTAATACGAGTGAATAATTCTAACATTCACATCAAAAATTTTCTTAGGAGCAAAAACTGTTAAGAAAGTGCAGTAGGATAAACTCAAGAGAAAACCAAAGCTGAAAGTCATGTTTTAGCAGCCTTTAAAGAAATATTTCCACAGTTGAAACTAGGAATGTAAATCTTTAATTCTTGACACCCCAAGTAAACGCCGTCACAAATTAATTAGAGCATTTACCTCTGTCTCTCACTATCTCCTCCTGGCGCTGCTTTGGTCATTGTTTATGTGACTATATAACAATTGATCTCGGTCACTGGGGTTTGGACCTGGTGACCTCTGAAGGTCCCACCCAAACTATTCTATGATTCTATATGAGCCACCATCCCTGGAGGGGTTTAAACGATGCGTATTTGAGGTTCTCAGGGATGTGGGTTAGAGGTGGACTTGGCAGAGCTGGATTGGACTCGATGGTCTTAATGGTCTTTTCCAATCTACACAATCCTACGGTTCTGCGGTTCCATGCACGACTCAATAACAACTGATCTGAGAAGGGCCTGACTCTACAGCCAGTGAACGGGACACCTGTGCGAAATGCAGAAGAGGTAGATTACAACCCATTTTCTAATGTTATTTACTTATTTATATGATTTATATTTATTTGCTCAAAGCTGAATAGCTCCAGTGTGGTATTATCATCGTAAGCACTCCAGTCTTCAAAAAGGGCAAGAAGGAGGACCCGGGTAATTATAGACCGGTCAGCCTCACCTCTGTCCCTGGGAAAGTAATGGAACAGCTTATCCTTGGTGCCATCTCAAGGCATATCAAGGATAAGAGGGTTATTAGGGGCAGTCAGCATGGCTTTACCAAGGGTAAGTCATGCTTGACCAACCTCATAGCCTTTTATGAGAATGTAACAAGGTGGATGGATGATGGCAGAGCGGTGGATGTGGTCTACCTTGACTTCAGTAAAGCCTTTGACACAGTCTCCACAGCATCCTCACAGCTAAGTTGAGGAAGTGTGGTCTGGACAATACAGTAGTGAGGTGGGTTGCAAACTGGCTCAAGGAGAGAAGCCAGAGAGTGGTAGTCAATGGTGCGGAGTCTAGTTGGAGGCCAGTATCTAGTGCAGTGCCTCAGGGGTCAGTGCTGGGGCCAATATTATTCAATATATTCATTAACGATTTAGATGAGGGAATAGAGTGTACTATCAGCAAGTTTGCTGATGACACCAAGCTGGGAGGAGTGGCTGACACGCCAGAAGGCTGTGCTGCCATCCAGAGACCTGGACAGGCTGGAGAGTTGGGCGGGGAATAACCTGATGAAATTTAACAAGGGAAAGCGTAGAGTCCTGCATCTGGGCAGGAACAACCCCAGGTTCCAGTATAGGTTGGGAAATTACATATTAGAGAGCAGTGTAGGGGAAAGGGACCTGGGGGTCCTGGTGGACAACAGGATGACCATGAGCCAGCACTGGGCCCTTGTGGCCAGGAAGGCCAATGGCATCCTGGGGTGTATTAGAAGGGGGGTGGCTAGTAGATCGAGAGAGGTCCTCCTTCCCCTCTACTCCGCCCTGGTGAGACCACATCTGGAATATTGTGTCCAGTTCTGGGCCCCTCAGTTCCAGAAGGACAGGGAACTGCTGGAGAGGGTCCAGCGTAGGGCAACAAAGATGATTAAGGGAGTGGAGCATCTCCCTTATGAAGAAAGGCTGAGGGAGCTGGGTCTCTTTAGTTTGGAGAAGAGGAGACTAAGGGGGGACCTCATTAATGTTTATAAATATATAAAGGGTGAGTGCCATGAGGATGGAGCCAGGCTCTTCTCGGTGGCCAACAATGACAGGACAAGGGGTAATGGGATCAAGCTGGAACACAAGAGGTTCCACTTAAATTTGAGAAAAATCTTCTTCTCAGTGAGGGTGACAGACACTGGAACAGGCTGCCCAGGGGGTTGTGGAGTCTCCTTCTCTGCAGACATTCAAAACCCTCCTGGACATGTTCCTGTGCGACCTCACTTAGGTGTTCCTGCTCCAGCAGGGGGATTGGACTAGATGATCTTTTGTGGTCCCTTCCAATCCCAAACATACTGTGATACTGTGATACTGTAAGCAAAACAGCCTCTCACTCCCAGAGAAGGGACGTGAACTTCAGTCTCTCACACCTCAGATGATTGCTTCTCTCAAAAATCAGTATTTCCCACTGCAGAAAGTTTCACCAGAAAAGCTCTATTTTAACAAAACAACAAACCTATGCAGTATTTATTTAGTACCATATTTATATGAAATTGACGTATTTTTTTTGTTTTAAATATCTTTATACTATGTATTTGTTTTATTTCAATTAAGCTTCTGTTACAGTCTAACTGCTTTATATTATCGCTTTTCCCTTTTTTATGTTTTTCTAAAGTAGTTCTTTTACCGTATTTACACATATCTGTCTCTCACATTGTACACACTTTCCTGCCTCCTTTCTCCTACAATCTGTTCTCTATCCAGTTGCTTGTTAGTTCTCTTCTTCTTTCATATTTCAAAATCTCTTTTAAAATAATGAGTTTAAATTTCTGAACTATCACACTAATCTTACCTCTTCATATATGCCCTGGTTTTGTCAAAAAACAAGTTTCTCTTTTAGTGAATTTGCCTGTCAGCTAAAGCTTCATGTGAGCTGCATTTTTCCTGGAGAACCAGACACATGTTTTGGTAAACAGAGCAATGGAATACGAGGTTATTGATAAGGACAGATGGACATCTTGCAAGAGGGGCAACGAGAAACAGGTGACCAAGAAACTGACCAACTCTGTATAACAGCCCATTCATGTGATACTTCATATAAAAGTGGGAGATCACGAGGATCTTGTCCCTTTTCCCTATGGCCGACATTAGAAGAGGATCTTGCTAGTCGTCCCTGCGAACTGAGGCCTAGAGACAGACTGAATCCAGCTCCGATTGGCTGCAGAGTCCAGTCCAGGACTTCGGGTGCCGGCTCTGCAGTTGCTGAGACTTTCAAGATTGGTTTTGTATATTTTGTATTATTTTCTCTATTTTATCAATTAGTAAAACATTGTTAATGTTTCCAACTCTCTTCCCTCTGTCCTTCTTTCCCTCCCAATCGCCTGTCCCGAGTGGGAAGTGGGGAGAGGAGGTTATCAATGCATCTGCCAGGGTTTTATTGTCACCCCGCAATCAAAACCCTTGACAATATAAAACCTTCTAAACTGCTCCCATATACCTATTACAAAAAAGACGGACTCTACACAACAGATTTTGATGTAAAAGGTGGAAGGAGAAGCATTATGTGCAGGAACCGCCCAGATGATATACAAAATACATTTATAGCTACTCGAATTCCCACCAGGATGTTTCTCCTTGTCTCTTTCCTTTCTGATGTGTCCAAGCCACCATAGGCACGATCTGTCTTAAGACTTTACATCGCTCCCCTCATCCCGTACATTCTTTCAAATCCTAGCTACCATTATCCACTTCAAATTCGCACATTTATTGGAAAAAGAAACATAAAAAAAGAGTGTTCTCCTGTAATCAGCACTGTAATCTTGTGCTTTGATAGGCCTCATTCATAGGTTTCATTCAAGAAAACTGGCAGCGCTGGATGAGGAGTTATCACAATTTTCATTCAGGTCATTTATCACCTAGACCAGTTAGTTTCATTTCATAAGGGACAGAAGTGCCTAAATCAGTTAGAGGACTGAACGCCAGAAAACCCAGAAAAAGGATGCAATTTTTATTATTATAACTAAAATTGCAGTTCTTACACTCACTCTACCATAATTTTCTGCACTTGGAAGAGTAATTTATATGATCTGTACATGAAGTAGACGTGACACCAGCACATAACTCTGGGCATTCTCTTTTCAGTTGTACCATAATGATTCCAAATACCTTCAGTGGGGTTCCACTTCCATAAAATATTGCCTTATCTGAGCAGATACACATCCAATTCCCACTACGGTGATTACAGGATACAAAAAAATGGAATATAGTAAATTGAATATGATCTCATCTTCATTTGGCATGAAAAAAAACGTTGCAAATAATATGTGTTCTAAACATGTAGTTCATTTATCAGCATTTTGAAGTGCACAAAAAGGGAGACGGGGTTTTGCAGTAGCTGGAATTACCCAACTAAATACCACTTTAAGACAGAAGAAAGTCAAAAGACAGAGTCCGACGCCCCAATACCATCATATTATCACATATTTTAAAGACATTTTCTCAAACTCTTCGGCTTTTTTCCTGCGTTCCTTTAAAGAAGCATCCAAAAACCAGGAACACATAATCGGTTTTTAAGGATAATAACCGTTTGAGGGAACGGAGGACTCATCTCTGTCACACTGGCACAGTCACTGTGTAAAATAAATAACAAACCAGCAAAAAAACCCAAATGGTAACTCTCTTCCTCTATAAACATTTTCTTGAGGATTATATGTTGATTTAGGGACAGTTTCCCAATTTTAACTGCTCACCCTCTCACGTTATAAAAAGGAGCAGAATTTCTCGGAAATAATGAAAATTCAGGCACGCAAGCACTAGAAATGTAGAAATTAACATCTTACACTGGACGTACCATACGCCTGTTTTACACTCAATAATCACAGAGTATTTTTTATTCTACCCGTGATTTTGATTTAGAATTAATAAAAACTCTATGTTAGGAGGCAACAAGCATCACTTTCCCAAGACTAACTTTATTTTTCACAAGAAGTGAAGTCTGGTGCTTCGTTAGTGGATTATACAAATAAAAAATGACTTAATGGCCTAATGCTTCAATGAGTTTTCTTTCTTTGCTTCATTAAAACAAAACAAAACACGTTCGAGGAGAATAATTTTCTATACGGAATAGTTTTAAAGTCAACTGGAAAAAATTCAACTTCATTTAGCAAAATGTGTTACAAATCACAGTGACAACACTGATATTTAGAGTAGAACATCAGCTTAACTTGGTAAAATAATAGAAATAGTGAGTCTTAAACAGGCTTTTCTAATGTTTACTAAAGGAAGTTCATTTAGGTAGCAGGATGCAAGAGGTTAAATACACCTGCAAAGTTCCAGTGTTAAAAACATTACACAAATTCTAAATTGTCTCTTACATGGACGTAAATGTAACAAAATTGTGTCCATAAAATGTAAATGTTTTTTACTGTCAAATATTGATAGGTGAATCAGAATGAATCAGTATTCAGTGCAAAACTGAAAAAGACTGTGCCTCTAATAAATTCAGTACAAGCCTAGCAATAAAGCCTGCTGTTATCATGAAAGCTCGTGTTATCATGAGATTACAACAGACGTTGAGTGAGAATACGTACAAATTTAATGAAATGTAAAAGAAAACACTTCAAATCATAACAAATTTTTGTAGTGCCTTTTATTGCATCTCATCGCCTGCTAAGGGCTCTTGTCATGTTAGCTGCCATATTAAACTACATAGCAGCGCTGCCACAATGTGAAATAAAATATATATTATTTTGTTACTGTAAGAAACTTGATTTAGTAGAAAAAAATTATTAAAAAAAAAATCCAAACCAAGCAAGTATTCCCATAAAAAATAAAATTATCATTTAGGGAATTATTGAAGACTGTTTAACACATTAAAACTCTTCGTACATAGGTACACACATACACGCACAACTGTACATACATGCACTTTCACTTACCTCAGTAGCTCTCTTTATATAGGGTATCTGCGTGCCACTGTCCAGATCCTCGTTAATTATCAGTCTCCTGGCCCACTGACCTGCTCTTACAACTCCATTACCATGAATTAATACCATCAGCTTGTCAGGGTTCGTTAGCGCGTCTTCACTCATAAAGATAAAGCTCTTTGGTTCACTCTCAGTCGCGTCAACCTGCAATTACAGACACACACTTGGATGCATCAATAACATGTTTAAAAGAACATCTGTAGTTTACAACTACATGTATGTATGTTATAAGGACTAAAGTGTGCCCAGTACAAAATAAAGCAAAAACCTAATAACTACGCAATGTAGCTTCACATTAAAATGTACCACAGTTTAGAACAGTAATCCAATGGAGATTTACATCAAAAAGAAGAGGTAAAAGGAAGCTGAAGCTCTGAAAATTCAGTTTACAGAAATTTACTGGCAAAAAAAAGGAACTCCATAAATTACAAAAAAAAATAATAATTACAAATCAATTAATATGCCTGAATTACAAATGCCTGAAGCCTTATGTAAAATGAAACAAATCCTGGAGGGTTCCATCTCAGCCACCGCAACACAAACACCCAACGAACCATGTAGGAACCAGTATTCTAATTTTGTGAATTATAAATTTAATAGGATAAACCTAATAAGATGTAGAAACCCAGTTTGGGTGTAAATAATGGCTTCATTAAGAGTCCTGCACCCGGGTCGATGCTTTGCTGCTTTGCTGTAGGTACAAACCAACAACCATCTTTAATATTCGGTAAAACACAATATAATGCCAAGTTTTGTTCTTACTCTGTAAAGGAGCACTCTTGGTTCAACAAAAATTAAGTTCTATAAAACAGGTCTATGCTTGGCTTAGCAAGCCCAGCTCAAGGTGGAAGACTACGCTGGTGTAAACACCATCCTGACTACGCATTCTTCCCTTTGTACCTTGTGAATACACAGAAAAGGATCAACAGGACAGGCAAAAATAGAAAATATTATTAAAAAAACATTATATTTAAAAGAGTTTAGAATATTTACGTACAACAGGTACTGTATTGGCACTACAGTCAAATCACATTGATGTTTCTGAAGTAGCAGATACCTTAAAATTATGATACCTTAAAATTACGATAACTTAAAGTTTTGATACCTTAAAATTTAACATGTCTTAGGTAAAAGGTCAAAAACACTAAATCTCAGTATTTGGCAAGATGTAATTGGCTTTTGCACATAAACTGAATTCTTACAACACTGAAACTTAAAAAAAATTGTAAATTCATATTTCAGACAAAGTTACAACTTAGTATGTATGTTTCAGTATTCATAAACTAAATTTTTGTTTAGCATTTTGGAAATACTAGCGCTTAGTCACCACAGGTACTAGAGGATATAACTATTTCACACTTCTGCAAATACTTTAACTTAAAAAAGTTAAAAATATCCACCAAGATCATAAAAAATTATGCTTTATTCTCTTCCTCCTATTAATCACATTTGGAAACTCTTCTTCATGCTAATTTATCCTCAAACAGTAGTAATTCATTAGATCAAGCTTCCACTGAAGAATGCACATAAAGGCCACTCTGTGCACAACCTTGTATTATCGACAAATCAACGCAGAATATTATTTAGTGCCAGACACGTTGAGTCCACATAAAACAACTGATATTTATTAGGCACCTTCTCTTCTGGACCTACTCATGAACATTTATTTCTGATCCTTTATTTAAACATGAACAAAATAAATCCGGTAAAATGCCGAACTTCAATTAGTTTCATTTAACAACTCCATTCAACACCGTTACTCACATGCAGTAAGAACCTTCAGATAATCTGTAGTTAGGAGTGTCAAACCGCCCTAAATTTCACTGATAACTTGTTTAGAAGTACTGTTTAATTTTCCTTTTCTCGGATTTATTTTTTCAAAGCACAACTATACCTTAATGTTTATGAATGCTTGCAGTTGTGGTGAATTTTCTGAGTTATACAAATACTACGATGTTCTAACACTGAATAGCTTTTCCATACGCGTTCTGTCTCACATGCTCCATCACCTAATACAGTAGTACCAGTAGATAGATTAATTAAGAAGCATTCTCGTTAGTATTTTGCACAGCTGATGTCAATATATAGGGCAAGATCATATCATACTTCACAACTCGTCTAAATTCAGGCTACCACATCGAAATTGACTCAATTTTCAGTTTTTAGCTGCTACCAGCCCAATATGCAAACAACACGAATAGGCTCCAAGGGTCTTTTATTTTGTGCATTGGAAGTTCTTAAGACTGAATATTAAATTTTTAAAAGGAAAAACAACCCATGAATATGTTTCTTATTCCCGTTAAAATAAAAATTATGAGCCTAGAACATACACAAAAGTGAAACAGGTTTCTCAAACTGAAATAGTTCTTGGCTGTCTAGTAGATCCAGACAAATACTGAATGAAGTTTTACCTACTGAAGGGAAAGAGCAAAGCGTTGATAAGTTAGAAGATTCTGCAAAGTAAGACCTTTCAGTGCCACTGTCAATAAAACAACCGGGAATTATTTAAACTTCCATCTCAAGTCTTCCCAGAAGCTTAAAGATGCATTTAATTCAGAAGAACCCTCCATTTGTCATCAACAGCTAAAGAACTGCAAATATCAATCCCTGATTGTGCTATTAAAAATAGAGAAATACAAGGAATCATCTGGATAAAAAAAGCTGCAGTCTTCTTTATATTCATAATATAACCCTCAATGGAGCAAAAAATGAGAAGTTAAAAAGAGATAATTGAATGGCTTGTCTCTCAATATGGGTATCTTCATTTATATTTTCAAGTCCAATAGTAGATGTAGAGCACTAAGAGAACTACAGTACTTTACAGTAACATTAAGTCTCAGCCTCACTGTGTAGGAAGAAATGTTCAGATTTCTGTTTTGTCAGAGATGCTGACATAATAAAATAATTGTTGAGCATTCCTGATTTCAAAACTGTTCTTATTTTTGTATCTGAAAACAAATTTAGAAACAGTTGTGTCCAAAACTGAAACTGCCCCCTGAGAAAGCAAAATGAAGACAGCAAGTTGGACTTTGCACTAGGCTGAAATTTAAAAAAGATGAGAGAATGTGGGATGTTGTCGTCCTAAACCTTTGAAGCCTAGCATTCCCATACACGACTAAAATCACATTGAAAAATAAAAAGTACTCCACTTAACACAGTCCTGAAACTTACTTCATATATTCAAACATCATTACTCTGTCTGCTTCATTGTCAGCTGTCAGGAAAAGGTAATAGACCAACTTTCTGATGACCTGAGATGAAGTCCAGAAAAACCAGGTTCTCGTATTCATGGAGCAATTATTCCCTGGGTCTGGAAACCAGTAACTCTGGAGCCTCCCAAGCCAAAGTTCATAACTGGAGAAGCATGTACAATAGTTCAATGTGCCTACTGCACCTTAGTATTGTCAAAATCTGTTTTTTGGAACACATTTATACCTTTCCCCTTGATAGTATCCTCTGGCATTGAGCTCCACGGTATAATTGGGATGTATATGAAATGGTACCACCACTCTTTCAGCAGAGATCTCCTGCCTGATAATTTAAACTCAACGCCCCTTATCTTCTCTATATGAGAAAAAGCAAAAAAACCATTCCCTATTAATCTTCTCTACACCCTTCACGATTTTATAGGTTTGTCATATTTCTCCCTCAGTCATCTGTTTTCCAAGCTGAGGAATCTTTGTCTAATCTTTCTTTGTCTGAAAAGCATCTCATGCCTGTGATCACCCTCGTAACCCTCCTCTGTGTCTGTTTTTTGATATGGGGTCCAGACTCCACGCAGTGTTCGAGATGGGGGGTACGTAATGAGTGGAACGACCACGTTTCTCTGTTTTGTTCTCAACACTTTGTAATTCCCAACACCCTATTTGCTTCGAGGGTTTGTCACTGCCATTGAGCACCAACTGATGTTCTCAGAAAACTATCCTCAATCACTCCAAGCTCTTTCTTGAGTTGTAATAGCTCATTTAGAGGCCACCATTGTGTTTACAGAGCGAGTTATTTTCCCCATAATTTCACATTTACCAGAACTGAACCTCACGGCGTTCACACAAGCCCTACGGGGAGAGGCTGAGGGAGCTGGGCTTGTTTAGTCTGGAGAAGAGGAGGCTCAGAGCTGAGCTCAGCACTCTCTAGAACTACTTGAAGGGCAGTTCTAGCCAGGTGGGGATTGGTCTCTTCTCCCAGGCAGTCAGCAATAGGACAAGGGGCCATGGGCTTCAACTCTGCCAGGGGAAATTGAGGCTGGAGATGAGAAAGCAATTCTTTGCAGAGAGAGTGGTCAGGCATTGGAATGGCTGCCCAGGGAGGTGCTGGACTCACCGGCCCTGGGGGTTTTTAAACTGAGATTGGACATGGCACTTAGTGCCATGATCTAGTCAATGGACTGGAGTTGGACCAAGGGTTGGACTGGATGATCTCTGAGGTCTTTTCCAACCCAGTCGATGCTGTGATTCTGTGATCATCCAATCATTCAGCATCATGGGATAATTCCCCAACTCAACACAATCACCTTCAGATTTAAGCACTCTAAATATTTTTTTAAAAAAAAAACAGTGAGATTTGTTAGCTTCTATTAATTTCCTTTTTTCTTTCATTTACGACTATGTCTGTGCAGGCCTTAATAAGAATGCACTGGCAAAAATTATTTCATCTGCAAAATATGAACACATTTTTTCCTCTTTTAAACAATTATTAACTTATAAGGGGACTCATCTGGTGCTTTTTAAAAGCACCTGGTAAGCTTGGTGACAACTTGTTGGAAATCCACAGTCTTTTACTGACAAGATCCTTCTTTTTCAGGTAATCTCTTACTCCTTCAATGAATTCTAGGATGTTTTTTTCAAGTTAAACCTCTACTGACTTTCACTCCAGCATACTATATAAATATACATTCCTGATAAACAGGAATCACTATGAATCACTTCTGGAGGCCTTTGAAAGACTATCACATTTAATCTTTTTCCATTTCTCTGATGAAAATAGCTGATTTTAGCAGTGAGTTACATACTAGTTGGTTGTTCTGCACCATCATCTTTGACTTGTTACTGAACCCCGGGCTTAAAAAACATTTCGTCCTGGATATTGATTATTGTATGATATACCAATTTGTCCTCAGATCTTATGTACTGATATGCCCAATTTCAGACAGTTCCTCAGGATTATATCCCCTGTAAAAGAAATTAATAATAATCAAGTGTGGAAACTGGACAAATAATACTGGAAATAATCACATTAGTTGTTCTTATTTGAGCTGAGCCTTCCCTTCGCGTAGAGCTCATCTACCAGCATTATGAGCTTTATTTCATTATTGGCCTTTAGAACTGCAACAAGGTGCTCAAATGCAGTTTTACAGTATCACAGTATCACAGTACGTTTGGGATTGGAAGGGCCCTGGAAAGCTCATCCAGTGCAATCCCCCCATAGAGCAGGAACACCCAGATGAGGTTACACAGGAAGGTGTCCAGGCGGGTTGGAATGTCTGCAGAGAAGGAGACTCCACAACCCCCCTGGGCAGCCTGGGCCAGGCTCTGCCACCCTCACCAGGAACAAGTTTCTTCCCAAATTTAAGTGGAACCTCTTGTGTTCCAGCTTGATCCCATTACCCCTTGTCCTATCATTGTTGGCCACCGAGAAGAGCCTGGCTCCATCCTCATGGCACTCACCCTTTATATATTTATAAACATTGATAAGGTCCACCCTTAGTCTCCTCTTCTCCAAACTAAAGAGCCCCAGCTCCCTCAGCCTTTCCTCACACGGGAGATGCTCCACTCCCTTCAGCATCTTGATTGCCCTACGCTGGACCCTCTCCAGCAGTTCCCTGTCCTGCTGGAACTGAGGGGCCACAACTGGACACAAGATTCCAGGTGTGGTCTCCCCAGGGCAGAGCAGAGGGGCAGGAGAACCTCTCTGACCTACTGACCACCCCCTTCTAACCCACCCCAGGTCCCATTGGCTTCCTGGCCACAAGGGCCCAGTGCTGGCTCATGGTCACCCTGCTGTCCCCAGGACCCCCAGGTCCCTTTCCCCTACACTGCTCTCTAATATGTAATTCCCCAACCTATACTGGAACCTGGGGTTGTTCTTGCCCAGATGCAGGACTCTACACTTTCCCATGTTTTGGGTGATCTTATCGTGATTTTATACGTAACTTGCCAGCATTTATACTCTTTTCTATTTCCCTCACTTGCACAGGACTCACTCTTGCTACAAGCTGTCTTATTGCTTCTATTAGTCTCCTTCACTGTTTTACACTATTTTGCCTTGTTACTTGGAAGTCTGTCCGTGGTGATTTAAACATACCCTGTAGACAGCTTCAATTTTTCAGCTTCTAAACAGAGCGTTCCATTTTTCTCATTTTTGTAGGCCTCTTCGCAACCTATTTTTGACTGTGGTGAGGGCACCCTACGCGTAATAATCAAATACTAAATAACAGTGCTCATACCTCGTGCCAAATTTTCCACGCCGCTCACAACAAAACTGTGTATTTTGTGTATTTTGTGGTGTGTTTTTGCATGTGTTTTGTGAGATTTTTCTTCGCTTCGAAATGCAATTAAATTATGACACTTTGCAGAAACTGGAAGCAACACATCTGAGAATAGCTTACAAGTACTACGGACAAACTACATCAGTACCTGGTATATCATTTATAAATAAGAGACAACACAGAATAATTCAACAGTGGGGCCAAGTCAGGGCCCTTCTTCCCCTAAGCCAGACATCTAAATCTCAGATCTAAATCTCCCCACGTGTGTGGCAGAGGTGATGGAATAATTACTCCAAGTTCGTTTCGAGGGAAACCTTGAGTATTTTGGGCAGGTTATCAAAACATTTCCCAAACAACACTTAAACGGGAACTGTGAAGTGTTACAGAACTGCTAAAGCAAAGGTCCTTTTCCTTCTTCAGCCCAAATGGTTTTTCCTTGACTGAATATGAAGGATTGGCTGAGAACAACAGTGATGCAGAAGCTTCTCAAAGGCCATGGGAATCCTTTATGATTCTTTTATCCTTTATGACAATGTATGGAAAACATACACTCTGATGTCACACTAGTCTGTCCAACACTGTAGAACTGAAAAATACCTGAACACCATAATGTTATCACATGTACTTACAAACACTCCCACACATGTTCTTTGGGGAACGCTTCATCACTTCCAAGGGCTGATGAAATATTTCCACTGAACAGCAGTACCTTATATTACACACACGTTGCAAGTTACTGAAAAAGTGTGTTTTAAAAACAGACGTTGAGTAGTTTATTGAAACTGAACTGGAGTTTATTCCTCTGCTTGTAAACAGGCACGTTTTGCTCTCTACATCCAGCCATAGAGGTCTCAAACCGCTCACAGATACGTCTCAAGAAGCTCGTGGCTCCTCTTTCAAAGCCAACGGGTTTTGAGGATTCTGGTGATGTGGTAAAGCAAGGAAGGCTTGGATGGAGAAATCAAACACTTGAGACGCGGGGTGGAACCACGTCTTGCATGCAAAGGTGTCCTGAGACTGCCACGCACACCTTTATCCCAATGATGGATTGCAGGTGACGCTTTTTACACATCCAAACAAACAACGTCTTTGGAGAAAAAAGACATTATACTTACCGGGAGAGTCACCTTCTTCAAGTGGCATTCCTTTTGGAGCAGTTCATAAACATACTTCGTAATGATCTGGAATGAAAAAAGACAGAAAGGAATGCAAAGAGGTGTTAAACCACTTACAGAAATGACATATGCAGGCAAAGAACTGACAGGCTGGTTGGTTAAACTTCTAAGCACTTGTATACGTGTCGCCACTTATCTGAATTCTCTGCTATACCACTAATTATAGAACTTGGAGCTTTACACAAAACGGTCCCCCCTGTCCCTCAGAAAAGGCTTTTTTTGCCAGTACAAAGACATTTTAACCGTACCTGCGAATCCATCGTGTGCTGCTGTGTGAATAATTACGTGCCTCAAAACTAAGGATTATAACCAATTAATATATACTCGTGGGCACAAGAAAGGCTCTGTTTCGCAAAGAAACACTTTAAAAGCATTTTCTTTCCAGAAGCAGGACTCCTGAAGCCCTGTCCCCCGCAGGTTCGCTCCATGAGCTACGTGGAGAGCGGATCTTTTACTCACCCTCAGCACAAGTTGCTTTGCCATTTCTATTCACCGAACAGGGGAGGGATGGGTCAAGGGTTTCTAAACAGAAGGAAAACCCTGCCTGGTTCCCCACTACGGGGTAGTTTAAGTCTCTTGTCTTCATGTAGAAATAAAATTGAAATTTTAGGCCTGAAACAAAAGGAATTATTTCAAAGAGCAACCGAATAAAAAGAATAAAATACCAACCTGGTCGCAAGGAAAGACTTTCCGTCTCAAACGTGACAAAGTTGTTCACACTTCAAAGGATTGTCTAATATCTAGGGACATTTTTTTTTAACCCCTTCTATATTATAAGAAAAGCCGAGATGCAGATGTAAGAATTCTCTCACTATTATTAATTTGGGAATTAAGCCGAGGAACAAACGAAAGCGCTTTGTCCATATGGGGCTGTAAAAGTGGTTTGGAAGCGGCTGCCTGTATTTCACTGGCTACAGGAGTTAGAAGAAAAACATAAAGCAAAAGGCAAATTAAAGAGGGGGAAAATAGTGCTCATTAAGAGCCTCAAATGGTGCTCACCTTCCCTTTAAAGTTTGAGGAACTATGTTTAAAATCCAGGCAGGACAAGACCTAAGTCCCGAAATATTAATCCGAGTACACCCGGGTACAAACCCAGCTGGTGTTCTTTGGCACGGCCCCTCGAGGCCGCAATTACAGCCACCTGAACACACAGCAGGAACGTTGCCGTGACAAAGTGGTGGCATCTTAACAACGCGCCGCGAACCCCAAAATAGGAGCCGGGGCACCATAAACTTCAGTTCTAATCTTCCAAATGTGCAATTAACAAATAAAGTTCCAACAAAGCCCAAAATTTACACGTGAGCCAAGACAACGTGCAAACGTTTGGAAGGCGTTTGAGCAAATCAGAGGTGATGAGGAAAGCTGATTAAAAATGTTGCTGCGTGCCCCTCCTTTCCACTAAAAACGAAAATTTGTATTAGGATTACGCGAATTCTTCGGCACCCTGCTTAAATATGTTTATTGATAGAATTACCTTTATGGTTTTAAAGAAAATCAGTCTTACTGAACGTTACTATCTACAGGGAAACTGCATTTAGAGGAGGAATTTAGCTGCGAGCGACGGGTTGATTTAAGACATGTTTATCCCCACAGCAGAGTGTTAGGAACATGCATATAGTGTAATTTTACCTCCAGGGCCACACTTTTTATGGTTCGCCGAAATCAGCTCCAGTGTAACGCCAACAAGTAAAGCAGTTAAGTTCCTGCGGTCTCAGATGATGATGTTGTACGGACATTAAAATGAACATGGTGGTAACATGGCCTCAAACACAGGGATTTAGTTTTTCACCCTAAATCAAGGCATCTACTAACCATCAAAACCACCAAAAGAACACTTGGAAGAGAAAAATTGCCTCGAAGAAGAAATATTTGTGACACCACTCAGCCCCTTTTTTTGCAGCTATGTGTTTGTAGCTATTTCTTCTACTCTCTCTCGTTTATTTAGACTGTGATGTCCTCAAGCCAGAACTAAACCTTCGCTCATTTTTGCCACAGCCTGGCTCAGCGGGGCTCTGATCCTAACTGGCTCTTTACGCCCTGCTCTAACTTAATAAACAGTGATAACAGCCCTAAAAATGGGGGTGTTAAACCAGTAGAGCAACCTGCCATAGCAAAGACTCGCACTAATGAATGCTTTTAATAAGAATAAACATGAGGAATGATACAGTAGGTTGGAGGATCAGATGCAGAGTATAAGATTATGGTCCTTGGGCAGTTCAACACGTGGACGGTCCCCACAGCCCCGACAAACTTGACGAAAAACTGCTGTAAATTGCCCCAGGAGATATATACATATATATATATATATATATATATATATATATATATATGTAAAAAAAAAAAAATATATATATGGTTTAGGAAGCAGAAGATTGACAAGTTCATATACCCTACCAATGCCTGGTTAGCCTTACAGGATGTAAAGTACTACACAAAATTACTTGAAGTAGCATCAATGTCCAAAACGTCCCAGGTTTGAACACACCACCCTAAGGGTCAGTTTTCCTGCACTTAGCATGGACTGGCCTGGAAAACCCAGCAAAATCCTGTCCTACCTGGGGATGTGGCTGCGAGTACTGAAAACGCTACAAATCCAACATTACTTTCTCAACCTTATGTTTTTAGTTACTTCTGGTGACTTTATGGCTGATTTGGAATTTTGAAAAAATAACATTTTTCCTTTTTTTTTTTTTTTTTAGTTTTTTTGGATAATATAGATGTTACATTTAAAATTAAGGGGATTGCAGCTAATTAAGCACAGGTGCGACGGCACTTTCCTTCTCGGTTGACTTCCTGGTGTTTCGTAAGTCACATCCTAAAAAGAGCTGGCATATTATTAAAGTCATTAGTAGTCATTATTCCTCTTTTAAGCTTATCAGTTAATCACATTTTAATCTCAATTTAATCTCCTACAGAAACACATATTACAGAAAAAAAAAAATAATGGGGAAATGTACAATAAATAATATTAGCAAAAAGACTTTGGAATTCCAAAGGATAATAATCCCAATCTGAGTTTGGAGCTTATTTTCATTCATTTATTGAAAAAAATAACCCAAACTTTGAAACAGTTGTCAGAGGAAAGTGTTGTTATGTACACAATCACATAGCTTTACAAGTATGGATTGCTTATAAAATTAAAACAACTGTAATAATTAAGAGTGATTTGTGGAGATACTACAGTAGCAGTTAATATTCCAGTGTTGAAGTTGGGCATCTGCTTTGAACTCTTGTCTCCCAAAACCTTTTTATTTCTACAGGCATTAAAAGACAAGGGAACTGCTATATTTTTCTATAGCACCAGTTGGACTCTTACAGATCTACACAGTTTAATTAGGCACAACTTCTGTAAGTAGCAGTGATAGCTTGCGTATCCTGGTATTTTATCGTATAGACCTCAAAACTCTCAAAGGGTGTTGAAAAGCATCTTGTGACTTCTTGCACGAGAAGGTGAGCATGGTTACACTCTGTGAACTCTCCTGGAATGATCACCGGCCATATGGTTGCTCATGACCACAGGTATTTGGTGAGAGAGGCTGTTCAATCCAGTCCAGCGTTAATATCTCATCCAGAACTATCAAGCAACAAATCACCCGGCACAAGCAAACCGCAACACTTGCCAGAGAGCCCTGCTCATGGTATTCACACTAACCTGGGGTATTTGCGTGTTTTTTAAGGCTTTTGCAAACCATAAGTTGTGCCGAGACCATAAGCAGTGTGCTGCCCTGTAATCCAAGGTAATTAGGTTGCTGGTGAGGAGGCAGCACCACCTCTGAGATAGGAAAGGAAAAAGAACCCACAGTAAGGCTTGCTCAAAGTGTGTGAAACGGATGAATGGAGGAAAAAATGGTAGTTGGCTGGAGGGCCGGGCCCAGAGAGCGCTGGTGAATGGGGCTGCATCCAGCCGGCGGTGTCACTAGTGGTGTCCCCAGGGGTCAGTGTTGGGTCCAGTCCTGTTTAACATCTTTATTGATGATTTAGATGAGGAGATTGAGACCATCATCAGCAAATTTGCTGATGACACCAAGTTGGGAGGGAGTGTCGACCTGCTGGAAGGCAGGAGGGCTCTGCAGAGGGATCTGGATAGACTGGAAAAATGGGCTGATTCCAATGGGATGAAGTTCAATAAGGCCAAGTGCTGGGTCCTGCACTTTGGCCACAACAACCCCCTGCAGCGCTCCAGGCTGGGCACAGAGTGGCTGGAGAGCAGTCAGGCAGAAAGGGACCTGGGGGTACTAACGGACAGGAAGCTCAACATGAGCCATCAGTGTGCCCAGGTGGCCAAGAAGGCCAATGGTGTCCTGTCCTGTATCCAAACGAGCGTGGTCAGCAGGACAAGGGCAGTGATCCTTCCCCTGTGCTCTGCACTGGGGAGGCCACACCTGGAGTGTTGTGTTCAGTTCTGGGCCCCTCAGCTCAGGAAAGAGATTGAAGTGCTGGAGCAGGTCCAGAGAAGAGCAACACGACTGGTGAAGGGACTTGAGCACAAGCCCTATGGGGAGAGGCTGAGGGAGCTGGGCTTGTTTAGTCTGGAGAAGAGGAGGCTTAGAGCTGAGCTCAGCACTCTCTAGAACTACCTGAAGGGCAGTTCTAGCCAGGTGGGGATTGGTCTCTTCTCCCAGGCAGTCAGCAATAGGACAAGGGGCCATGGGCTTCAACTCTGCCAGGGGAAATTGAGGCTGGAGATGAGAAAGCAATTCTTTGCAGAGAGAGTGGTCAGGCATTGGAATGGCTGCCCAGGGAGGTGCTGGACTCACCGGCCCTGGAGGTGTTTAAACTGAGATTGGACATGGCACTTAGTGCCATGATCTAGTCAATGGACTGGAGTTGGACCAAGGGTTGGACTCGATGAGCTCTGAGGTCTTTTCCAACCCAGTCCATTCTGCGATTCTGTGTGATTCTGTGTACTTCTTGTGTGAGACACTGCAAACTTCAATCCCATTTTGCAGTATCTCTGCTATCCATTCAGTTTCATTTGAAGTCTATCAGGAAAACACATCCAAACAGGGCAAGTATCTGAACTAAGTGCTATCAAGGTGTTATTGCCTGCTCTGAGGACTGAGGAAAAATCCCAAACCTCCAAAAATTTCATGCTTCTCATCACCTATTCTGACAGGAAGGGGGAAATCCTTTCCAACCATGAAAAGGCACTTAGCCTAGCACAGAAACGTTGTATTCAAACTATGGGAGAGAAGAAACTTTCTTCCCAGCAAAAACCAGTCCTCTTGGAAGGAAACTAAATGGTTTACACTTCAGTTTGACCTCAGTGAGTTCAGGAGCGAGTGTCCCGCTTTCCATAAGCCCAAGGACCTTCTGCCCTAAATGAAATCGCAGCTTCTCTTACTTTTGTTCGACTAGGAAAATGGCCAGAATGAGAGCAGGGACACGTCCTGAGCAGTAAAAACAGTGGATTATGCTCGGCCTATGTCATGGTTTAACCCAAACTAGCAATAAAACCACAATAGCTCCTCGTTCGCACCCCACTCCCCAACCCCAAATAGGGGAGAGAACGGAAAGGGATCGAGAAACTTGCACTGAGATAAACACAGTTTAATAAAATAACAAAATACCAACACGCTACTAGTAAATATATATATATAATAAATAGAAATAGGATATAAAATACCTAATCTCTGCTACCGTTTCATAGCGTTTTCCTAGAGTTTTCCTTTTACTGCAGACAAGGTTGAGAGCAGTAATATGTGTAGGAACCAACACATGTAGTTCCTGTCCTATAGGACAGGAGCCAAACCCCAGTGCTCACATCTGCCCTTCAGAGGAGCTTGAACAGTCAGTTTTCTGGACTAGGTTGGATATAACAAGGTGAATACCTCCAGAAGCACCTTTTCAAAGTGCTAGTGGCCTCAAATATGACATTTGCAAAGTTCAGTAGTCTTATGGGTAACCGGGGGATAGACCTGTGTCATGAGCACTGATCCTTTGTAGGGATCCAGAAAATAACCTATATCTTGATTACGGAGAAATTAAACTGGATGACTTGGATGGATGGCAAAAAGGAGACGGAGGAGGCCACGGAAAGAAAAGAGAAACACATTATCTTATCACAGAGCTGAGATTTTAGCCTTGCATTGCTAAATATTCCGCACAACAGTGGCCAAGCCTATAATTCTGAACACAGTCTACAGAGCAAAAACTGAAACTCCAGGTGGAAACATATTAATGGTTCTGGTACACAAAGCTCTAGTACACATTCTATGGTCCTGGCTCCATATGCATGACTTGTGCTTTTTAAAGACCATGTTGTCCATACACAGGGCTTTCTTCAGGACTGTTTTCAGTTACCAAAAAGCACTGAAATATTCTGTTAGCAGCACAGTTTGTAAAATCTTTGCAATATACCATCCTGAATCCATGTGACCAAAAGACCAACACGTGCATACAACAGTGTGAAAAGGGAAATTAAAGACTAAGAGACAGCGAGACCAACATGTTTAAAGTTACGAAGATCGTGAAGGTACAGAAGGCTGAACATACTTATAAGTTGAGACAAAACCAAAGAGACTCTTCAAAGCACTACCGAGGTCTTTAAACAGCGATAGTCTAGAGAAGACGACAACCAAAAGCATGCCCACAAAGCAAGAAGGCAACTCCAAAATAAATCAGTTTAACATAATGTTCCCCATTTTAAGTCGGTAAGAAACTCAAAGAAGCCTCATAACACATATCAAAACTTGGCGGAGATGAGGAAGAGCTGACCCTCCAGTGAAATTTCCATAGCAGAGACAACCAGGTACATGGACAGCAGATCACAACTCAGCGGCTTCTCTCCTAACACCTACATCCCAACCCAGAGGAGCTGCTTGCAAAATGCCTCCTCAAGGCTGGATTATATGCGAAAATCATATTAAAGAAATGGCGTAGGCCTGTGCGATTTGTGGCCCTTCGCTTCTCAACGGGCACCTCTCTGTAGCCCTGGAAATCGTCACCGTGCTCAGGGATTCACAGATGTGAGCAGTCCCCCGGCTGGTGCGAACCACAAAGTCTTCTGAAGACAATCCAACACTACATGTCCCTCTCTTCTCCCACAAGTGCATCACTCACGACCAAAACTCCAATAACCCCGTCAAATGTTTGGTGTGGTTAACACATGATGAAGAATAAAGCACATGTGACATGACAAAGGATAAATTGTGTGCAAGTCGTTGATGTTATAACAACTCGTATGACAGAGGACAGATTACAAGACCTCAGAGAACCCAAGTTGTCCACACCACTGCCTGCTCCTACAAACTTATAGCAGATTTCTGGGGAAAAAAATGAAACCAAGCAAATTACTGCTTCAATATATTATTCTGGGGTGGACAAGATCCAGCTGGATGGATGTGAGGTTTCCCACATCATGTTCCTCATTCACAGCTGTTCAAAGCACAAACAGAACCCCACCACCACTGCTACTACTCATTACCACCTTCCACTACTCCAGGGACTCAATGTGAATGAATCCCAGAAAGTCAGGGACTGGAAGGGCCCTGGAAAGCTCATCCAGTGCAATCCCCCCATGGAGCAGGAACACCCAGATGAGGTTACACAGGAAGGTGTCCAGGCGGGTTGGAATGTCTGCACAGGAGGAGACTCCACAACCCCCCTGGGCAGCCTGGGCCAGGCTCTGACACCCTCACTGGGAACAAGTTTCTTCTCATATTTAAGTGGAACCTCCTGTGTTCCAGTTTGCACCCATTGCCCCTTGTCCTGTCACTGGTTGTCACCAGAAGAGCCTGGCTCCATCCTCCTGACACTCCCCCTTTCCATATTGATCCCCAGGAATGAGTCCCCCCTCAGTCTCCTCTTGTCCAGCTCCAGAGCCCCAGCTCCCTCAGCCTTTCCTCACACGGGAGATGCTCCACTCCCTTCAGCATCTTGGTGGCTGCGCTGGACTCTCTCCAGCAGTTCCCTGTCCTGCTGGAACTGAGGGGCCACAACTGGACACAATATTCCAGGTGTGGATGAAGACAGAACCGCTCTCCCAAAGCCAACACAGACCAATTCCCACCACGAGTGAGACGGGTTGGCAATGACACCCTCACCTTCTGCCTCCAAAACGTCAACCTGTGAAACGACACTCACCAAACACCTCATCAGATCACCTGTTTTCATTAATTTTTAAAGACCGTTCTCAAAGCGCATGAAAGCGCATGGAGAGTAAGAAAATCTAATGGCAATAATTTTGTTTGTACAGTTTTATTAGTGGCCAGGCTTTTTAGGATAATATAGATGTTACATTTAAAATTAAGGGGATTGCAGCTAATTAAACACAGGTGTGATGGCACTTTCCTTCTCAGTTGACCTCCTGGTGTTTCGTAAGTCGTATCATAAAAAGAGCTGGTACAATATTAGTGTCATTAGTAGTTATTATTCCTCTTCTAAATTTATCAGTTAACCACACTTTAATCTCAGTTTAATCTCCTACAGAAACGCATATTACAGAAAAAAAAAAACTGGGAAAAAGTACAAGAAAAATATTCCAAAGGAATTCCAAAGGATAATCCCAATCTGAGTTTGGAGCTTATTTTCATTCATTTCTTGAAAAAACCAAAATCTTTGAAAGAGTTTGACGAAATTACAGTTGCCAGAGGAAAGTGTCGTTCTGTACATGATCACATAGCTTTACAAGTACAGATTGTTTATAAAATTAAAATAACTGTAATAATTAATAGTGATTTACGGGGATACTACACTAGCAGTTAATATTCTAGTGTTGAAGTCGGGCATCTGCTTTGAACTCTTGTCCTCCAAAAACTTAGTTCTGTTGTGTTTTTTTTATTCTGATTTTTTATTTCTTGCTCAGAAACCACTGAAGTCTGACCATCTCCACCTTCTACAATAGTAATTTGCTATTCTTTGAGCTGAAGCAAAGAAAAATGCAAGGTTTTTAGCTTTCCTGTAGAGAATGCAGAAGCAATTCAACCTCAGGTTCACTTGGCAATCCCACCCTGTGACAGAACTGCACGTAAAATAACAGTTAACACTACTGAGAAATCCACATACGGAACAAAATTAACCTCATTTGCCTTTGTTCTTTTATTCCTTAAAGTAGTACGTTTGATTTGACTCTGTCGAGTACAGCAAGAGATTCACCACCAGCTCCCCAGACCTCTGTCAACTATCAATTCGGACCTGACATAACCAGCTACAACCTCATAAATCTAATTTTCTCAAAAAATGGATCTTTCATGGGTATAGAAAGGAGACTATTTTTTAATTCAGCCCAAGAGATTAGGCCCTTCAGCACCACTAGTATTTTCTAAGAACTTCAAGGCAGCGTACACAAGTTGAAGGTTTTAATCACTAATCTTAAATATAAACAAGTATGAACCACCAGAAGCAATGCGATCACAAGTAATGCATTGTCTTGTTTTATAAGACTTTTCTCCTCATTGGTAAGAAGCAGGTTAAAGCAAAACCAGAAAATAAGCATGAGAGGGAAACAATCCTTATAACATATAGTAGTCTGCACACAACTTCTTCCTCTTCGCAAGTGGAAGAGCAACAAAATTCAGGGAAACAAACGCAGAATGAATTCCGAGTGCCTGCCCTGCGTCACATCTCCAGTGGTGGGACTGACCCCAGCCTTGCTACCGTAGCTTTGCTTGAATAAGCTTTATTTTGACCCCAGAGTGACAAACCTGCCAATAAGCAACAATGAGAGATGCAAAGGAACTTTTTGACATCGTGCTCTTGGACAGACTTACCTAAGAACGGGGACAAACAACAAAAAATCCACCATCCCCACGCCAGAACAAAAAAATCCCAAAAGCTGAATGGACCTTCTAAAGGCTCTGTTCACTTTAAAAATAAAAGAGAAAAAAATCAATGGCATTTTAAAAATCCACAAAAGACCTCGCTTGGATTATAGTGTGGGAGAACAATTCATTAAGATGGAATTGACATTACCTCTAAGGGATTTCTTGCTTTTCCTACTGAAAGCAATTCAATTCAATCTTAACACTGGGTGTGATATTCTGGATTCCGAGCTGACTGATCACAAATAGGATCTCAAGATCTTTTGAGAGAATTAAGTAAAAAACAACGGGGATTTGTCACGAATGCAGCGTATACTGTTGATGTGACTTGACCCAATGTTTTGTTACACGGTCTTTGCTGACACCTGTTGGTTTATTTTTTGTTTTTCTTATTTTTTCCTTTTTAGGAAAGCATCTCTGATTTTATAAATCGCTTGGCAATTATTTGGCTTCAGAAATGGCTTAATTACATAGCCCATCTTATGGAAATTCTTAATTCTCATAAAACATGCACACATAAACATATATAGGTATTAGTACTAAGCAGGGACGTCAATCAAGCACCTTGCGCTATAAGCAATTACACATCAGCAGAAAGTGTGACCTGTGTCCCCAAGCTGAGATTGGAAACAAAAGGATGAAAAGGCTGCAAAACAGAGAAGGAAACTTTAAAAAGCCTAAAAGAATAACAGAGGAACAAATATAAACCAGGTTTACAAACACACTTCAATATTCCAACTCAATAACTAAAATTTAGGATTATTGTATCTAAGTTTCGCCTTAGAAATTAGTTATGAAAAGGGATCTGGAAGAAAGAGCAGCAGCGGTTTTGATTATATGAAGTATTATTGAAAAAAAATGTATTTTAGGTGGAGAGGTGGTGCTACGCAGCTTTGAAAGGTTAAAAACCCATGCCAAACCCAACTGACATATCAGATTAACATAGTTAAAGCACACCAGCTTTTGTAGTCACAGACAAAAAAGTCACTGATGTGTCAAGCATCTCATTTTGCCACCTTTGATTCCTCAGCAGAAATGACCAGATAAATATTCACAGATGGAATGAAGGCTTAATTTTATGTAAATCCAGAGCTAGAACTCAAATTAACACCTTCTTTCCACAGCAAGATGTCTTAACCGTTTTGCCACTGTGCTCCAGAACAGTAGCGGGTCAAAATAAATTGGATTTACATACATTTAGCTAAAAAGGCCTGCGGCGCTGACCGTTAGCAGAATTTCTTTTTAACTTTTCTTGGCATAAATAGTAGTCGATACCCTCAGGAACGCAAATCACAGATATGTTTATAGTTTCACCATTAAATAATACCTGCTACCTCTTTTCCCTAGGTCAAGTAAATCAAATGGATCGCACCAGGGTCATTAACTCACCCCATATTTAGGCAGCAAACCTGGGGCCCTCAGTTGCTTTTTTGGGTGAAAGACAAAAAACAGCAGTAAACTTCTAAGAGAAATGGGTTTCTTTCTGCTTTTCTGGTCTGTGGTTATGACACCCGGTACACGTAAAATCCCAACGCTTTTGCTCTTGTATAAAATACAGGAAACCATGTAATTTAACAATTAAGTAAATTATATAAAGTGTCTTTATTAAATCAAATTTGGAATGCTTAATTGATGTGCTTTTTCTACTCTATTTTGAAAACAATCCTAGGAGGAAGAAACATTCTTGGTAACCAGGGTTTACAAAATAAACTTCACAGCCCACACTACTTCACTTACAGTAAGAGGACAGCGTGTAAGAATATTGTTAGTTATGTTGGTGATGTCCCAAAAGCATTTCCTGTGAAATTATGACTCAAAAATTAATGTAGTCAATCATCAGTGTGGTTCTTCTCATTAAGCTACATGGGCACAAGTACAGGGACAAGAGGAAAAACAGCGAACGGCAAAGATCTGTACACCAGTTTACCATGTTTTAATGAATTTTACCCGTTTACTTTGTCTAGGAAGGAAACACATCTTAGTCCAACCACCAAGACACAGTCCAGTTACATATAAAAGTGCTTAACAAGAAAGCGATTAAGAAGGATCACAATCCATTACTTTATGCAAAATTCAAATATTAGCTTGTGTCTTCGACCTGCTGAATGCAAATATTATGAGAAGAAAAGTTCGTTTGGTTTGGTTATTTTCTGTCAAACGAGGCATTTGTTAAGCTCTAATGGAAATTTTTCATTGAAGTAGTATAATGTCCAACTAATTAAGCAGCTATTTCGAGAAAGTCTGAGAGGCGATGAAACAGGCTGCGTCGGGAAATATTGTGTGAGAACCTGTTCTGGTGTCCATTTATAAACCACGTGTCCAGGATTGGTTCATGTTCATGTCGGTGTTTGCTGGTTTCCCAACAGAAGTTTGCATGATGGGATCCTTTGCGCTTCTGTAGGCGAGGGGTATGAAATAGAATAGCCACAATTCATCAGACAGGTGGTTCCCACCATCTAATTTTCCATACAACGGTTATCAACAACAAATAGATCAAGAAGGAAGTAACGACAATTCCTACTGAACAATTATTTCAAAATATTGCCTGAAAAGGAAAGTGTATTTTTTTATTATTTCACAGAAACATTAAGTAAGCATCTTATTACCTGGATACAGATTTTAAAAAGTGTACGCCAACAGTAAGCAGCACGATCGTGTGCAGTTTGTAGTTATACCACAATCATTAGCCTGGAGAGTTCTGTGCAGGGTTCTGTGTTTGGTGAAAGGGCATTACAAACAGAAAGACACATGAAACCATCTTATTTCAGCAAATATCAGATAAAGAGAAAACAAGTAACAGTCAGGAGAATAAAATGAAAAGGTGGGATCATGAATCAGGATTCAGCCCAAAAGCAACTTGTTCTATGACAAGAAAATCTGCTCCAATTATCTCTACACCATGAGAGCAGAGCAGACAACCCGCACTGAGGATGACCTGCCCTCCAACAAACACAAAACCGTATTTATTGCTCTATACAACATGTGATCATGTACTGATGGTTTGACTTCACGGACACTGCTATTGTCTGTCCGTAATACGCATGATGGGCACACAGGCCGATGAGCGTTCCTCATTTGTTCTGCTCAAGGCCTAATCCAGACAGAAGAGGCAGGAGGAGACCAGCAGGTCACCACAGTTGTCACATTATCACCTACAGTTTGCCTACAAGCTTAAAATCATGGAATCATAGAATGTCCTGCGCTGGAAGGACCCACCAGGTTCATGGAGTTCAGCTCCTGTCCCTGCAGTGACATCCCCACAGGTCACCCCGTGTGTCTGAGGACATTGTCCAGTCTCTTCTTGAACACTGTCAGGTTGGGCTGTGACACCTCCCTGGGGAGCCTGTTCAGTGTCCAGCACCTCTGGGTGAAGAACCTTTTCCTCATGTCCCACTGACCCTCCCTGGCACATCTGCTGCCGTTCCCTGGGCTCTGTCACTGTCACAGAGCAGAGCTCAGCCTGCCCCTCCTGCTCCTGCTGAGGAACCTGCAGCCCATGAGCTCTGCCCTCAGTCTGCTCTGCTCCAGCTGAGCAAACCCAGGGACTTCAGATGCTCCTCATACGGCTCCCCCTCCAGATCTTCACCAGCTTCGTAGTCCTCTTCTCTATGCTTCTCCTCCACTTTCCCGTTCCACAAACTCAGGACCAAGTTGCAAACCCGGGACGACCTCTTGGCCAGCGTTCACAAGGTGGCTCTGATGTGGTTGAGGCTCCTGGGCACTTCGTCACACACGACAGCAGGTCCTGCTGCATCTGTGACCCAGGTTTGGGAAGCTGCTCTTGCAGACGGCTCCTGGAGAAGCAGAGCTTGCAGAGGACAAACGGGCACAGACTGAAACACAGGAAGCTCCATGTGAACATGAGCAGACACTTGTTTGCTGGGAGGTGCCAGAGCCTGGCCCAGGCTGCCCAGAGCGGGTGTGGAGTCTCCTTCTGTGAGCCATTGCACCCCTGGGATCCTGTGTGATCTGCCTGTGACCCTGCGTGAGCAGTGCTGGGATGGGGACACACAGGGGTCCCTTCAAGCCCAGCCACCTGTGATTTGGTGACAAGCAGCACTGGGAGCTCCCAGCAAGACCCACAACAACCCACGGACAACAGCAAGAAACAGGCAGACAGCAACCCACAGCTTGCCATGAAAATCCCATTTTTGTCCCTTAACTGACAGCAGGGACCAAGCCTTTTCTTCATTTAATGAAATGGAAGCTTTGCGTTTTTTAAACAGCAAAATGCCTCCGCTGATACTGGAAACAATTACTGCTGCTCCTTTTGATAGTCAGCCAAATGCTCTGGTTTTGGCTGGGTTGAGGGGAAATGAGTATTGTGGTTTCTCCTGCTATTTGTGCTGCTGGCTAATGTGCCTTATTTCCCCAACACAATATTCCCGAAATTATGAGTTGTAATGAAGGATCAAGAACATATGCATTCCTGAATATGGGAAATCAGCCCAAAATTACGTTACTACAATCTAAGTTAGGACTGTTTCTGTTACTGAATGTAGCCTGCTCAAAAAGATCTTTCCGAAATGATACAAAAAATGTGCATTGCCACTTGTATTCACCTGACAATTTGCTTAATTTCTGATCGTTTTACCCATATTATCTCTAGGGTTACGGGCTATTTTTACATCCAAAATTATTAGTAGGTCATTTAACACTACAGCCAAATCAATTCTGCTTTCTAATATACCTGACAATATCCTCAACTTGTTTCCTGCAGAGGTGAAAATGTAAGCCCACGAAACTTATAAACACAAGAATACAGTATTTCACCAAAGATTCCAACTTTCTAAAAGACAGCGGAAGAAATGATATTTTTAAAATCTTAGGCAGACTGTGAACGGAAATGAGAATTGTCTTATGGAAAGACAAACCAACACCATCTTATGGGTTTACTCTGGAATTATTCAATGGTACTGTATCAGCACACAGAGAAATTTGTTCCATGAGGAAATATTAATGACATATTTTATTACTTCGCAGTTTTTGCTTACTGATGTAGAACTGATCAAACGTGAAGCCATGTACTTGCAACTCAACATGCACCTTGATCATTTCCACAAGCTGATTTCAACGCATCTGCTGGGGAAATCATTCAAATTTCATCTACCTACAAGTCTGAAGATATATTTGCACACTAGACTTCACCACGACCAAGAGCACTGAATTACGCTGACCTCTGCAGGAGCTGATCAGACCCCTCATTTAATGATTCATCTTTATGTGGTCCCATCCAAAGTAGCATTTGGTGCTCTCTGATGTTCCCAAAATACCTTAAGTGAGAAAAGGTGACACTGTAAACTGAATAGAAAATGAGAGCTCTGTTCCTGGCTGACTGCCATGGGCACAAGCTCTCATTATCAAACGAGCTGCTGCCTTTTCTATCATAAATTGATCTCGAGGCACACACTCAAAGTGTTTTTCTGCCAAACACAATGGAATTGAGCAATGGCATATATACTACCAGGTAATACTTCTACAAGCGTATCATGACTTGATAAACTATAAGAGTTGGTGGAAGGCGATGTGGCCTCTGAAACCGAAACCTCAAACGGCAGAGAAGACCAGGAGCAGGTGGTGGGATCCATACTTATAGCAGCACTGTATAGCTTTGATATGGTGACGTCCTTCTTCAAGTCTGCGTCATGTGCTGAACGGCGCTCCTCCTCAAGTGTTCGTACGGTATTTAACAAAACTCTGGTGAATTGTTGCATCTGCCCAGCTCGCGAAACTCAGAAAACAGCACATTTTCTCACGGCTGTAGGAGCCCAGTCCCATCCACCCACGGTCATTTCTCTCCCACCTCATGGGGGAAGTTTCATCTGGGTCTCCTTTCTCCGACGTAGCGTGCAGAGAGGCGGCTGTAGCAAACATTCCTGATTAGGTGCTCCTGCTTAGAGGCAGACTGCAATTTTTGATTCCTGATAAAACTTGGAATCTGCTCATGCTTTGAGCAGGGAAGCTGACTGCAGAATCCTCAGAAGTGCAACCAAAATTATCCTATGATTGTAAGACAACAAGCAGTACGCCTAGTAAGCATACCCAAGATATCAATACCACCTTGTGCTGATTTTGGCTGGGATAGAGTTAAATTTCTCCGTAGTAGCTTGTGGGGGGGTATATTCTGGATTTGTGCCTCAAACAGTGTTGGTAACACTGGGATGTTTTAGTTACTGCTGAGCTTATCTTCTGATATGGTGTTTGTCTTCCCAAGTCACCTTTATTTCTAATGGAGCTTTCCTGGCTGAACACCCACTGCAGCTACAAAGGCACAAAAGACACTGATCTAATTATCCGGAACTCCAGAATGCATGATTTTTGACTGCTTGGGGAGAGCGTGCGTCTCCTCTAAAGATGAACCAAGTAGGTTTCTTCATCGCTCACAAAGGTCTCTCTCCTCAGACACATCAATAAGTAAATGGACAAAAAGACACAGCTCCTTTTCACATCAATAGGTTTAGCCACAAGGTGAATTCTTGTTGCCCTTGGCTGGACAGTGTTACACCCACGTTGATATCCATAACAAAACATCATGGTCCTCAGCCACTATTATAATATTAATGGCACAGGCCAGCATGAGCTTCACAAACATGTATGGATCACAATGATCAAACCTTTTAGACATATAAAAGAAGTGTAAAATAGAAATTTAAAAAGTAAAATGTATAAATGTATAAAATGTATTTTATACATATGACAGAGTTACTTGCTTCTGTCCTTTTGCACATGTGATATTTCCTGTAGTTATTTTTTGTATGGTGTGTGATCCTGGTCAGTCATTTGAGGGGCAGAAACCTCTGAAAGGTGCATTCATGACACTGACTGCTGTCATCGTCCCACGCAGAACTGGAGAAGGATTAACGAGTTCTGTTACATCTTGGCCACTTATTGAAATCACATTCTGGCCACTCACTTCTTTTACACGTGTTCACTTCGAGGCTTGTTCCTTTCACAGAAATAGCAACATGTGTACACATATAAATGGATGTAAAGACACTAAGGACCTCAGTCTGTGTCTCTTTGGTGCTGGGTGTGCTGGGTACACTATTTTCCAGTGAACAGTTGGTATGTGAAAAGCATACCCTTTCTGCAAAAAAAAAACCCAAGAAAAGCCAAATCCCTCCCTAAATGAAAGATCTATGAAGTTTTAAGCTGAAGAAAAACCCACAAAGAACCTGTGCAACCATGGGCATTGTGTCCTGACATCTCTGACACTCCATTCTGTCTCAACAAAAGCAATTCCTGTCCTAGAGGTTCATCGTTTCTATTTTGCTGACAGCTGCTTTAGTGCTATTCCCCCACCGTCATTGTCCACCTGAAGTTTAATGCACAGGTTCTTAACGAGTACACAGAACAACATTTGTTTTAAAGCTTAGATGCTAAAGGACGCCATAAGTCAGCAGTAACAGAAACGTTCACTTCAAGAATTTGAGATGCATTTCCACAATATCAAGTAGAGCAGGATTAAACATTTGTCTCAACGAAAACGGTAAAAAAAACAAACACATTTTTTGAACAGCTGAGATAATCTGTAACAATCTTTATATATTTAATGACATAGAAGAAGCTGAGTATCAAACCCAGGATGATCAGGCAGAAAGAACACTCGGCACTTTTCAAGTCCTTTCATTTAAAAATTTCTTCTGGTTACCTGCCCTAAATTTTTTCATTTTGCTTGAACTTTCCGCCTTTGCACAACCATCATAAACTATGAGTATTTTCCTTCTTTCTTTTATATGAAAGATGGTGCATCCAACTACAGTAACACTCCCTTTGTGCCTGTTGTACCAACACTATCTGAAAACAAAATACTCAGACTCCATTCTTCATTCAACTTCATATTTTTTGTATTTTTCTAACCAGCTTCATGGATCAAAAGCACACAGAACATCCAAAAAGGTGTCTCACCTAGAACTGCAGCTTACAGTGGATAAACACCACCTTCTATTACATTTAGTGTTTTCCCCTCTTGCTTAAACATCAGCTTTAAGATTTGCTGCACCGAAATTCTCATCAGCCCGTGATGTTGGTACATGTCCAATGAACCAAAATAAATTCCATCTAAAACTGACTTCAGGTTATACAATTTTAAAAACACCACTTTGAAATACATTCGACAAATTTGTATGTACTTTCATGTGAAACTCTCGCAGGCATTCTGACTGGGATGAATATATGGCAGGTTTTATCTTGAAAAACTCACTTAGAATAGAGCCATATATAATGAGGACAGAATTCCTGAATCTAGAAATTAAAAACATTTTTACATACTTTCTCCATTCTGTGTTATGGGGTGTCAGATCTACAGTGAAGTAAAATAAAGTTACTATATCTATATAATTTACACTGCTGGAAAGGGTAAAAATCACATGCATCGTCCCACTCGCAGCTTCCCAGGTTAATTCAGTGAAAGGAGAAAAACTCTTTGTTTTTCTCCTCAAAGATCTTCCATATCTTATCACATACTCACATTCAAGAGGGGAACTCAAGGATTTGGCATCTGCATTGGAAAGAGTAGAGTTACAACCACCCAAGAAGCATGGGAGGCAAAACCCTTAATTTGAGAAGAAATTTACACTATTTGTGGAGGACGACAATTGCTACAGACAGGACAGTGAGTGAGTTAAGAGAAATAACTGCATATTAAGCCTCTCGAAACCCTAAGTAAGCAACCGATTGAACTGATAGTCGTAATACATCTCACAGCGCTAACTGGGTATTTCTGCTGCAGCCATCAACAGAAGATAACACACACCAAAACTCAGTTGTGACTGAGTTGATGAATCGAGCAGCTGGAGCATCTCAAAGTAATTTTAGGTTGTTTGCACATAGAGAAATACAACGCTCTATTGATTTATAATTGAATTTTTTTCCTTTCAAGTTATTCCTATTAAGGACCGACGCAGCTGATACAGCTTTATTAAAAAGTACCGCTATTCTGCTGAATTTTAATAAAAATATTCCCGGAAAACGGAAAGATGCAGGTCTCCTGTTGAAGACACAGAAAGTGTTAAATTCTTTTTCTCAGTGAAGCTGAAAATCCTGTGAAAGAGAAGTAACTCTTCTGGAGTTCTGCAACTAAAGTGAAACAAAGATACTTCAGAAAAGAGGCTTAATGAACACAGTAATCTACATATCTCTGGTTTTCTGAAAAGTCCTGCGGAAACAGTAGGAAAATGCTTTGCCTTTCGTAGGAACTTTTAATAACACTGATGGAAACGTGACCTGAACATTCACAGGACAAAGGTGAAACTACCGGTTGCATCACACATACTATTTATATTCTGCCCAAGGGTTATTTCAATATAATTTTTTCTACTCATCTTCAAGTTGGCAAAACAACAGGTTTTGTCACTACTTTGACAAAAAATAAGCCAACTATACCCCATCTTCCTTGCTGCAAACTCCCTGTTGATTTTGGAGTTCACTACTCTATTCATTGTTTTTAAAGGAGGAATAAGACCAATGATAATTCAATTTTATTTTGCTGTGCAATAGATCTTGGTTATTTATTTTTTTCTGATAAGGAAAAGGAGAAATATGGGAACGGGCACATTTAGATAAAATGTGGATTAGCTGTATTTTTCATTTCAGCTACATCAAAATGGTTGGTACAAAAGTTTATTAAGAACTGAGAGTCTAAACTTTTGCATATAAACCCAGGATGGCAAGAATGGTTCTAATTGAACTAAAGCTGCTGAAGGTTTTATTTTTAAAAAGCTCATGATTAACTCATTGAAACACTCCCCCTACTTCAATTTTTGTCTTCTTTCTAACAATTAGTACCATTCTTTGAATTGCAGCAACTTGCAAGTGCTTTATAAACAACCATCTGCCTTATTGTATCTTCTCTGCTTTTCACTGTTTATCAATTTAAAAATGTAAAACACATTTATCAACACATTTATCAACAATGTAACAAATTCCCATCTGGGTTTATGAGATGCTCATCATTTCTTTCAAGAATCATGCTAACAATAATTATGAAACTATCTCCGAACCTTTTGAGTACTGTCATGTTACTGTGATGAACCAACCTACTGCCAACTGCTGCCTACAAACTACAAGAGTTCACTGAAGCACATCTGACATAATCATTCCAGTAAAAAGTCTTCACAAACGGCAGATTTTGAAAGCGGACTTAGCATATGCAAATGAATATACTGCATGCAACAAAGATTCGTATTTAAATTTAAATTTCCTTAGGTATTATTAAGTGGTCTTCGATCCCCGATAAGCTGTCTGTCCGTCCAACTCACCCACCAAAAAGCAACGCTGAAGATAAACAGATTGTTAAAAGCTGATATATTTCTGAAATTCTAAAGACAGCACACATACATGATTTAGATTCTTCTGCGCTGCCCCTGATAGCATTTTCTTTTTGTTATCAAAAGCACTGGTTCAAAAATGAGTGAAGTAAAAGGACGGGAACCTTATGGAAACATATGACTTTCGGCTTAGGAACTACTATTAGAAAGAAACTCAATACTCTGCCCCATTTTCAGGTGCTTTATCTAGTTTGCTTGAAGCCTTCTACATCATGTTTCTGTTTCACACTTCCCTATCACAAATGGAAAATACTAAGTTAGTATGAAAAACACATGTAACCAATAATGGACGGATTCCTGAAGAGCTGCATTTATAATGGCCCTCAGTGTCCAAAATGTGACTGGTGTCATTTATAGGCTCTTCCTTCAACTGGTATATTCAAAAAGTCTCTATTCCATGTGGCGGCTTCTCTGTTTAATAAGAAACAAGATCACACTTTAATTTACTTTGAAAAACTTTTCCAGTCTCCCTCTTCTGCTCAGCTATTTTTGCCCAAACAGTACTAACTATTTTTGTTACATTTCTTCCATGGTAAAATTTTGCAAAAAGCAAAAACCTTCTGCAACATTAATTAGTAGATGGGGCACGACATGCACAGAACTAGCACTGTCATATGGCTTCCAGAGGAGATCACCCAAAATGGGATTTAACCACTCCCAGAAACAATGATATTTCAGTTGGATGCATTCACCCTACCTGTGAAACGAGACACAAAGTTAAGAAGAGTTTGGTAGGTTTTCAGAGAGGATTTTTGCCTGACCATGAAAGTTGAGCCTTACTTGACTGTAATACAAGACACTGAAAAAATTCTGTTGGCATATGCTCAATGGACACCTATTAAGTATTTGGCATCTAATCCCTTTGAACAGAAGAACATCTCCAAAGAATCCCATGAAAGCAAATGTCCATGAACCCACCTATATATTAGATCTCTATCAATTTATTTTGTCCTCTCAATAAGACAAATTTTTCCAACCACTAAGTAACTAACAGCAAATACATAACAATAAGTCAACGTACACAAACATAATTTTGATTAATCCATGGTGCGAAGCATGTAATTTATTACATTAAAGTCTCACTAGCCAGGAAAAACCTGGAATGTTTACTGATAAACTGTCTGTGCAAAGAAACTGAAACTAGAGAGTGAGGATTTCTACTAATCATCTGCAAATTTTATTTGGAACTTGATCCCGCAGCCCTTATTCACAAGATCAGACCTATTGAGTTTATTCACATGAGCTTCGGTTGCAAGATTGGACCTTAAGTACTATCAGGTGCACGTGCAGCCTATCATCAGATTTTGGTTTATTCATGTAAGAAGCTACCCTTTCAAATGCAGACTACTTAATGCTTCCTTCTTCATTAACTTACATGTCCTCTTCTGCTGCTCTACGCTTTCATTTGTGCTATGTAAATAGCTTCTTTCTCTCAGTCATCCAAACAAATAATGCTCTTTGCAACCAGGGAGGAAATTAGTAGCAGGTGAACGCTTAGTCTTTAAATTATGTTGAGACCAAGCTGTTCTTTAACTTGAAGGAGATCTGGAAAAAAAAACATCCCATTTTACTACTTAGCGATCTCAACTCTGGGTTGTCTTTGTCATAATCCTACATACTTATTTTCCGTCCCCCTACACAAATATTAACCTTGATGGTTACCACTTTATGATGAGCTGGACACAACATCGTTCACGCACTTTAAACCAGTTTATTTAGTGGGACAAGCCTTCTCTGATGGTGTAAAATTAGCTGTATCTTATCATATGGGAAACGTAAGGAATTTCTGACTTATGTGTTCTATTTCTTTGCTTTCTGTACTGTTCTACATAAATATAAGGTATTTTCTTGTACTACGGTGTGTTAACCGTGAAAAATATTTACCAGTCCAATTTGGCTTATGTAAAGACATGTGTAGCCAAGTAAACAGTACAGCACAGGTAAAACTCTCTTCATTAGTGATGGCGCTAACAAAAACATCTGCAAATATTAAATGTCCTTCAAGCAACCACCAAATTATAATCACCCCGTGCTAAAGCTGTAGGAGAGGCACAGAGGGACCGACAAAAACTGATGCCAGAGACACTCCGGTGACTGCAAGAACATGGAAAGAGAAAACGTCAATGTAATCTTTCTCATACGAGATTTCATTATCAACACAACCTATGTGACAGGCAAAAGGTAAAATCACAGCAGCAGAATTTACTAGCAATTTATTTGCAATTCCAGCTAATTTCAGCGTCACAATCAAGGAGGTGCTGAACTGGCTGGTGGCAATTTCAGTAGCCATAATAGCAATTGGGAGTGCAATATAAACGATAAACACAGACATCTACTTAAAATACAAAGAGACACACACCGTGTGAGCCTAATGTTGAGTTTAACCTAGAATCCAAGTCTCCGTAACTCCTGGCCAGAAAAAGAAACATAAATAATTCAACCTTGAACTGAATGGCACGTCTGCAACAACTGAACTGTTGTCACAAAATTGTTCTCAATCGTACTTCAAACTTGCCACATGGATTACTCGGCAGTTAGAAGCAGCTGCAACACCACGTTCTGTGCACTTCTGTTGCCATTTTAATTTTTAAAAAGCAAATGGAGAGGCTCTCCACAAAATTCAATGCCGCAATAGCAATGACTGAACCAGAATCACAGAATTATGAACAGTTCACTAAATTGTCTATTAGGAGCACATATCAAGAGGCTGCAGAACAAATCGTGCGCCTGAAATAACAGATCAATGAATGAAGAATAAAGAGATGTAAGAAGTGGAGATGTTGACGAACCATTGTAATTTGTGAGGAATCAATTTCCATACAGCCAGAGTAATGGCAGAACATCACAGATAGTGAATTCATTACTTTTGACAGAAAAAAAAAATCATGGATTACCAAGAAAGAGAGAATGACGCTGTAACATAAGGCCAGGAAGTACAGCCACTTCTTAAAATTAGTAAAACACAATAAAAGCAGCCCACAATATATATGTACAGTAAAAAAAAAATAAATAGTCTTGGACAGGATGGGTAAATCCTTTAAAAACCAGAAAATCACTATACAATGACCGAGTTAACAATGGAAACACCGAACACTTAAAACGCTTGTGCCTGATGATACAAGTCTAGCCTATTTATCATCTCACTGTAAGCCCAGCTACCTGAGTGTTCGGCCACAAACACATATTAGAGAACTCCTAAAGCCATAGGATGACTTTTCAAAGCAAAGGCCTAAGACCAGGTATTACTACGTCACCTTATGACTTGTGTGGGCTGCTGCTTCGTCAGCCACCGCAGTTTGCTGAGCACATCTTGGCCTAGACTGCAAAACAGCTGATCAGAAGATAGTATGTCGCTTCGGCACTACTCAACACCTGTATCAGCGTGTACATCTACATGTGCCAACCTATGCACAAGAGGAGGTTTTACCGATGTGAACCAGGGGTCTGGCTGGTCAGTACCCCCTGTGTTCTCAAATAACTACAGAAACACTCATTGTGCCAAAAACCGGCAAGGGAGCATTTATAAATTTGTGGCTTCTTGGAAGAACTGTGTAGTGTCAAGCACCTGGTACATAACAGACTGAAACAACATGAGTTTCCTCTTCCTCTAAAAACACAAAACGTATAAACAACTTAAAATGATTAACCCTGTCAAGTTCCTGACCTCAAACCCTTCTTGAATTTACCTGCCCAATACAAGGTGCATTTTCAAAGATGAGTCAAACCTGAACACAGAAGACAACCGTAACCCAGGCGAAAGGCACAAGACACCACAGAAGCAAGGCACCGACCCCACGAACACACCCCAGCTGCTGGTTAACCAAAAATCACAAAGGTCGTTCACACTACTATGCGTTTGAGCTGCGGCATTCACTATTCAGATGCACGGAATGAGGGATTTGATGACACTGCCACTCATACAAGAAGGTGTGGTGGCACAGGAGGCTCCATGGAGACATACTAGTCTTCATAGCTGTGTTTTGTCCAACTAATTTACTTGGAAAACGTGAGTATTTGAACAATATAGACACAAGCAAAGGTCTGCACACACAGACCATGGAATAGGTACCAATCTCTTTCCTTTTGGAATAAATGTCTATCGAATAACTTAGACAACGCAACAGATCAGGCAACAGCGCATTCCTTGTTTTGGAAAAATACATAGAGTTGTGCTGAAAGGACGTGACAAGCAGCAGCATTAGCCCCCATCATCTCCTGCACTGCCACAGTTCTTGCAGGAGTGAGGAGGTAAAAAGCAAAGCTCCTGGATGCCCAGAAGAGCTCTGGCAGGACACAGCACTGCTCAACAGCTGGGCAGCTGCAGCACATCCAGCTGTTCCGGAGCAAAATGGGGTCAGCAAGGCACAGAGCACCAGCCAGCACTCAGTGGACGTCAAGGACAAGTGACAAGCTATTCCTGTTAATTCAGATGGGCAGAGACTTCTGCCACGAGCTCCTTTCTTGAGCCTCCATGCTCGGTGTCTACAGACACTCCCAGAGCCTATGCTGCTATAACACAGAAAAAGCCATGTAATCAGATATTTCTTCAGCTTTAACAAATGCACTCTCAGCAGCATGAGAAACTACATGAAACCATTTGGTGATAAATTTAAGTGTATACTTAATTATCCATCCAAGAAAGTCAATCAAGATGCTTTGTAATAGTTTGCAACAGTGCAGGACTAGCTGTCATTTCAGACATTTCAGTGTTCTTTTTAGTGCTGCGCTAGTCTGACCGAAAATGAGTTAACTTTCCTTCATGCAGTTGGAAACCTTTATTTTTCATAGCTAGTACGGTCATTGTTTGGATTTAGTTTGAAAACAAGAGATAACACCCCAGCACGGAGTTAATGTTTTGAATTGCTCTGGTCTGAGAGCCAAGGACACTCTGAGCTCTGCAAACAGGTATGAGGCAGCGAGGAAAGGGATGGACAGACAGAGCTGGACTGACACCCAGGCTGAGAAATCAGAGTGTTCCAGCCCATTAGTGTCATGCTTCAGATTTAAGGAGAGCTGGGATCTTCTGGTCGCTCTCTTGCATTCTCTTCGCTCTCAGAGACCTGTTTTTGGGGGGGGGGGGTCTGTTCAGGACTTGCTTTAGTTGGGCTGCTTCCTGGGGCTGGCTGCTCAGCGCAGACAAAGTTTGTGAGGAATTGCATTGCGTATCTTTTATTTTATATCCTATTTTATATATAAATATATATATATATATATATATATTTACTAGTAGCATGTTGGTATTTTGTTATTTTATTGAACTGTGTTTATCTCAATGCAAGTTTCTCCCTCCTCTTTCGATTCTCTCCCCTATTTAAGGGGACGGGGAGCATGAAGAAGACCTGCTTTCCTGGAGATTTCTAAACCCTCGCCTGCTCGTGAAAAACAGTGGATTAATTCCTTATTTTGCTTTACCTAATAAACCGTATCTCAGCCCACAAATTCTGAGTCTCTCCCCCATCCTACAGCAGCAGAGTGAGTAAGCAGCTCTGGGGTTGAGCTGCCCATGGGGGGTAAACCGTGACAACAAGACAGTTTAAAAGACAAAATGTCTAAACACGCAAAGTCAAACATATCTCCAAGTAGGCTGAATTAATGTAACAGAATGAGGAAGTGGGGAATAAATGCATTTAATCCTTGCTAAAACAATAATGGTGATGAAAGCAGACAAGCCATGAGGCTAAGGCAGTTCTCGATGACGTGCCACGGTGATTCCAAAAGAAATCACCAGGCAACGTCATATAGTGTGTGAGAAAAGGACTCCACTGTGTGCACAGAACTGTGCAGCCCCTCTCTTGGGCTAAGGAGAGGTTGTGACAGCGCAAGGAAGACCTCAGCACATGGTTCTGCATTCACTGAGATCAGGTGCCTTCCGTCTCAACTCAGTGCTCTGACTCCTGAAGTATGACGAAAAGCACGGCGCTGAAATTAATATCATTTTCACACAGAAAAGGAACCATGGTCTGCTGCTTCTACACCTACTACATCTATAACATCCCTACAAAAAGCCTAGGTAATACCAGAAGCATCCAAATGTGTAATTCATCAACAAAATACTTAACAAGTAATCATCATATCTCTACACAACCAGCTTAGTGGCACGTAGTATCTCCTGGTAACATGAAAAAACCAGCCACTACATTTATCTTTAGCTAGCAAGTATTGTACCTGGAGCTTCACCTTGAGGACTAGAAAGTTAAAGAACATACTGCTCAGTATAATATTCTGTTTGTGTAATTTACATGACATTCTATTTTGAATACATATTAAAGTTAAATTGTAGTATAAATCACATCTAAGGCTACACAATAAATAATTACTGTTAAAGCATTAACCTGCAACAAATCCCAAATACCTTTAGTTAACGACTGCAGCTTCACTAAATCCTTCTTAATATATATATAAGATTAAAAAGTATCATTTGTACACAGAAGCACAAAAACAAACAGTGCACCAATACATATATGTATGCATACACTAACACAATTAATATACCTCTCCAAGAGCTTCAT
Organism: Columba livia; assembly: GCF_036013475.1. Taxonomy (NCBI): domain Eukaryota; kingdom Metazoa; phylum Chordata; class Aves; order Columbiformes; family Columbidae; genus Columba; species Columba livia. The sequence goes on from NC_088642.1 coordinate 82,983,300, forward strand.
AGCGCTTTTGGTTCCATCTGTGCAAATCTTCACGATAGTTAAATACAAACGGCTCCCCAGTTTTTATGTGTCTCAACTGCCCTTCTGTAAAAGAAACAAAATCATTACATTTTAATATACTTCTTTATTAAAAGTAAGACACATTTAACTGTTTAAAATTTTAAAGGAAGTCAACATCTAAAAATTTGGCCATTACGCATTCCTTCTTTTTTGGTTTTAGGGTTTTTGAAGGGAAACAACTGTAGCAACACAACAAAATGCATTCCCCTTGAATGGTACATATTGCTAGATAAAGCTAACCACAAGTCATGACACTGAAATTACATGCAGATCTTAAATGCCAAACTGCTTCACAGATTTGCTATGGATTAACACCAAAATGTAAACATTAACAGTTAATATTTGATCTGCTGCGTCAATTAGGTGATCAAGTTGTAGCTACAAATCCTCTACTTCAAAACCAACTGCACTTAAGGAGAAATATGAGTACAAATTGGGCTGGATCCTGGAAGGAAAGGAAACGTACATTTTCAAGATCAACAGCATTCCAAGTTAATCTGAAAATAAAACACGTCTGTAATTAAGGTAAATATCTCAACTCCTAGGCACCATGCAATCAAGTAAGAGCTCCCAGGTTCAGGGTGCGCTGAGATTACAGGAGTGGAACAAAGTAGAACACTTGATCAGAGCAAAACCACATGCTATTCTTAGATTCCAACGCGACTTTCTGCAGTTGGCCTTGTTTACAGCAAAATTTTAATAGCGCACACTATCACAGATGAAGCCACGGACTGAGCTAAAATAACAATAAAATGGCAACTTAGTAAAATGCAAACTGTGGAATACAGATACCTCACCAGCAATGTTTCAGCTCATTAGGTAAAACACCAGTTATGGTCTCAAAGCATCACGAAATTGCAGTAAATCAGAGAAACATTAAAAACAGGAATATGCATAAGATTCTGCTTTGAAAGCTAAGATGTCTGCATGATAAAAATAAGGTTTTTCCAAAAAAGATTTCTCCTTGAATAGTATGAAATTGCTGATGTAGTTCACACATTTTCAGGACCTTTACATTTTGATTCTTAATGTTTTAAATAAAATATTTAAGATCTGATATCTCTAATAGTTATGCTTATCTGACATTTTTTTCCAGACCTGTCTCACCTCATGTACAAGACACCAAGGAAATACTTCCCCCCAGCTTCATATCCCTGTCTCAGCTCCAAATATCCTTCTTCTCCTATTTTCATCATAACTCCAACCTCAGTTGCTCCTTCTTAGCTACTTACTCTTCAAGTCTCACATTCAATAGCACATGAAGTTGCTCTTTCCATAAGTGAACCAAGTATCTGGTACATTTTCAATTTGGCTTTCTGGAACCTTTGTCTTCTTCAGGTTCTCTAAATCTGCTAAAAATCTTCCTTGCCATTCCATCATAAAAAGAAGCACAATTATGACTAAGAGTACATGACCGTAGATTTCAATTAAATGTACAAAAGCAAAATGGAGATCTTTTTGCTTTGCTGACCAGTAGCATTTGTAATAGGTTTTTCTGCATTCTGTGGAAATCACTCAGGCTGTGAGGTTAATGACGGAATATTTGATAACATCACTGTAAAACATCATTCCCCAAAATTCAAATTTCAGCCCTTTTTATGAACCACACGTGAACCATTAACTCTGAAGTCAGTAAGGAACGCAGTAGACACTGTGCAGATCTAAAAATAAGGAGCTGAAAAGTGACAGAGCTGAACCCCTCCCATCAAAGAGCGAGCATCACTTTCATGACACTTCTAGTCTCTAAGTACCTGCCTGTGAAAGCCATCAGGGTATTAAAAAGCTAAGTGTTGCATAAATGACTATCATTTAAAGAAAAGCTCTTTTTTTTTTTTCTTTAAAAGTGGAAGATGTAAGACAGGCAGATTTAGAAACTAAAGTTCCCCTGCTCGCAGAACAGGCACTGCAAAGAAGTAGAATTGTAAACGTCCCCGTTTGTCCTACAGGTTTCAAACAGTCCTGAAAGAGCCGTTTCCTGGAGGCTGGTTTTACTTTACCTCCGAAGCCCATTTCTCGTCTGGATTTTAAAATGTATGCACTGGAAATTATAAATACTACTAACTCATTTAACACACAAACTCAGCTAGCTGTAAGTACTTGTAGTCATCACACACTTAGCTGTAATGCAAAACCGTGACCTATACCAGAAGAGTAAGACACGGTCTATGATATTGCTCATCTTTCCATCAATATAAATAGGTGTTTCCCTGTTGGTATTAATGAAATAGCTGAGATAAATTATTATCTAAATAACTACTTTTTTTCTATCCATAGAAATGAATCAGTAACTAAAACATTTTTTAATTGATCGGCCACTCCTTAGTTTTGCTTTTTAATGCTAATGCTACAGAAATTACTTTCAGAATTTTTGTATCAACACTTCTGTGGTAGAAAACAAGGAGTCATAAAGTATGCACAGTACGAAGCTATGGCATTGTATAAAATGAGGGAATTTTGGGACACTTTTATGAAATAAAAAACATTACTTAGCTAGATTTACAAGTCTGTTAACACAAAGGCTTAAAATTTTATCCTCAACAGAAAAGTGTGAAATTCTAATAGGGTCTTACAAGGTATAATTATGGTCCTGATAACCTCTCAACATTATTCTAAGCATAGACTTTACAAAGCATATACAACTTACTTTCATTGAAAACGTACTCAAATCCTTCCAGAGTATCAGGAAACTCAAGTGGTGGCTCATCTTTTTTCATTAGTTCATCCAAGTCTATTCTAGACAATAAATCTAAAAAAGGAAAAGAAAAATTACATAATGCATGCTACGTCTTTTTCATTTCACTATTATCACTGACAAAATGTGTTTGTTCAGATCTGCAGATCTTAAGGGCAGAAGGACATCCTACATATTACTAAACATAGGATTTCATTATGGGAAATCTCATTGCAGATTCAAAGGCTGGATGTCATTGTCAGTATATCTACTTACTTATTTATTTACCTATCTATCTCTAATGTTGATCAAAAAATGTCCAGGGACTGAGAAGCCACCAAAGACACAGTGATTTGTTTCAATGATTCATTACCCTCAACGTTTTAACATGAGCTTACCTAGTTTCGATATCAAGTTATTGATACGTTCTTGTTTGTCTTCTTGAAGAGCTGAGATTATCAAATGCCTATCATCTCACAGGCTTTTACCAGCTGTGATCACAACGCTCCTTAACCTCCCCTTTGATACCAAAACAGACTGAGATATCTGAATCCTCCCCTCAACCGCTATCCTTTAATAACTCTCAAGGTGGAGAAAACTGCTGTTCATTTTATAGCAAGCCATGACATACACATCACTTCAGCTGGGATGGTATACCCTAGTACAGCCTGCATTCAGTAATGTACATACATTAAAATAAGCACAGTCTGCATTCTTTGCCCTAGATTTAAGGATCTACATGTGACCACATAGGGACATCTTTCGCATACATCTAACTACTAAACAATTACCACACACAGATTATAGAGTACAATGATCTCATTGCTCAACACCCACACCACCTGACACTGTCCTTTTAAGATACTTTCTGATTATTCATAAAAAAATCATTAAGAAATTAGTCAGCAGGATTCCACTGAAAATATTTCCCTGCTTCCTCCTAGATGAATTTGAAGACCACACAGACATTCGTTCGGTTCGGGAGTGATATGCTGGCTTTTCACTATTGTTGTTTCATAAATCAAGACACCATGTGCCACCAAGGAAATGCAGTCATTATTCTAAGTATATTGGTTTATTACTTTTACAGTCCAAAGTTGTAGCTCAAAGGAAAGAAAACAGTTTGAAAAGACTCAATTTCTTTGAACTTGCTTTGTTTGACATTAACTACACTTTCACTCTTTATTTACTTAAAATCATTATTTGAATAAGTTTTGTTATCACTGGTTTTGGTTAATTTTGTCATCAGTGACATGCCTATAGGTTAACCACATTATCTAAGCCCAGTATTGGTACTTTAATCCTTTGAAAAGCATAGAGCAGGGGTATCAAACTCATTTTCCTTGGGGGCCACATCAGCCTCGTTGTTGCCTTCAAAGGGCCAAACGGAACCTCACGACTGTATAAATTCATACAGTCTGGTCTATAGTGTTTAAAATGTTCTGAAAATTAGCTTCAACATTCTTGAGAGTTCCTTGGCCTCTTCAGGTTCACATGAAGTGCACTTGTTTGTCTATATGATCATCTCCACCAGCTCCTTCTTCTCTAAGTGGTTTAACTGGGTAAAACTGGAGAACCAAAGGCCGTCTTGTGCACCCACTGAAACTCAACATCTCTTCGATCCACGCTATGGTATCTGAGCATCTCTTTGGTATCTAAATAGCGATACAACGTCAGACATTGACTGGAAGATTTCTAAATGTGGCTTTCTCAACCATAGCTCACTTCTACACCAAATCTGTTTAACAGCAAGCCCCATGACGCTTAGTTCACATAAGCAATTTTATTTTCTTGCTCTTGTACATTGTCCTTTGGAAGTTTTGGAGGAACTGCTCTGGTCCTCAACCAAATCATAGGAGAAAAAAAGCTTTGTCAAATAAGTTTTGCACAACAGAATGTAAAAAGATGTGCCCTTTCTTCCTCTGTACAATGTCAAGGTAGCGAAACAGTCTCTAGCATGTTTTTCTCTCCTTGGTGAAGAGGCTCCAGTCACACCGCATCTAGAATTTAATATTGCCAGAGTTTTCACGTGTTCTTATTGTGACCTATCTGGAAATATGTTTACGCAGAAGTGTCTGTTACTATATAATAAAATACTCATCTCCTGAGTAGCAAGGGCAATACTATACGAACCACATTAAGCTTATCTGCAGAACGTACAACTTGTTGTGATTTACAGCTTCCATCAGAGTCACTATGGAAGACAGTACACGGTTTGTTCTCCAACCACCGGCACGGCCACTTTCCTCTTCTGCAACCCACCTCTCAGGCTAAAATTAGCTAAATTAATTTAGCTAAAATTAGCTAAAATTAACAGTTTTTACAATTTTAAGATTCTTTCAGGACCTGATCCACCATTCTCACCCCAGATTGTGGACTTTCCAACCCTATTTGAGTCCAACAGAGCCCAAAACTGAGCGATTTGCAGATCTTCTGTAGCTCAATGGGAGTTCACTAGATCGCATGAATAAAACAAAGTCCTCTCGCTATTTTAAATGTGGAGTATTCTTGGATAGCAAGAATGAAGATCAAATCAACCTGAAGTACAAAATGGGAGTTTTATTTTTGCAAACATGAAGTATAATTTCCCCAAAATATACTCATTTGGCAGAATTAGTACCAGGTTCGAAAAAAGCACCATATAGGTTTTTGCCAAACACTTCACAAATACGCAGTTCTGACCAATGAAACACCATCTACCATCACCATGTAACAGAACATAAGTTTCTAATAATATTTAGGTGGAAATCCAGTTTTTATACTTGAGTTGCAAGGTATATTCTATTTCTTTTCTCTTTTGAAAGACAATTTGGAGAGTGAATGTGTGATGCAATCACTTTAAGCCCAATGTCTGGTGAGCTTATTTGTAGTTCTAACCAACTTCAAGTACTTCCAAAATTGAAAAACACCATCTAAAAGATGCCATTTATTTATTTTTTTTTCCTCAATAAAATTATTCCATTAAGTCACTTAAGTTCATTTATTTTTTCAAACACATAATACAAAGAAAACTTTATAAAACCAACATGGAAATTGGTGTCCTGGAAATGTTTTCCCTGCCAACATTCTCGTCAAAGAGATTTTTAAGAGCTGTAATATGGTTGCATAACTATAAAACATAAATGGCATAGAAATTAAATGATAACTCCCAGAAACTGAGAACACAAAAGCACCAGTCAACTTTCTCAAAGGATAATTATGAAAATTTAAAAAATTAATGGATATCTTGTTCCGTAACACCTTACCACAGACCATTATTTTTTATATCATCCCATGAAAATACCGATAATGGACACACTATTAGACAAAAAGCATTAGCACAGATGGACTGACAGTCTCTTCCAGTACTGCAGTTCCCAGACTCTAACCCACAGTTCTATCAGACTATTTTCCTTTCTTTAATAATTGTTTCTGAAATGTCAATATACATACCCTTTAATGCAGTAGTCTTTTCTTTTTCATCTGGGCCTCCTTGCTGGAGCTGAGCCATCATTACCCAAACTGTAAACAGATTAAAAATACTGAGGTAAATGTACATTAATCCTGGAGGGATAACCTGAAAATACAACAAGAAGTTGGAAATTAACAGATTTACTGACTTCCGTTTCAACAGATCTCATTTGCTGCTGCTTACATCACGAAAAACCCAGAACTTGTCTGAAAAGCAAAACTTCTCTGAGTATTATATACTCCTATAATATGTAAGGTAAAATTAAAATTAATTTCTTCTCCTGCAAAACTTATACTGGACAGTTTAAATTCTCAACATCAGCCCGAATTAAGACATTTTACAACAAAGTGTGACAATGATCAAACTTGATTTGGAGTCTAAGATTCAATTTCACAAGAATGAACACCAACTTCTCCCTAATCCTAAAAAACTAATTTCCATCAAAGTGATGCTTCTTTTTTTGTGATTCTAGTGTAACATCAGTAGATGATAATAAGCCTTTTGGAGAAGTACCATATCTCTAGGTCCAAGGGAAATGATACAAGAAAAAAACAAAACACAATCAACAGAACTTCCACAATCTTTAAGGATTTTCTACATCAATTAACTCCATGTCACTGTTCTCAATGTACTATACAGTTTTGTTTTAGTAGAACTACACAGGCCGCATAGTTGTGATTTCTACACTACATTATCAGCACTGAAACGTATAGATTAAATGTCCAGCTATAGAACGAACCCAATCATATTCAAGGTGAGAATTTATTTCTGATTTTCTCCTGTTGCACAGAAGGCCACTCAGACATTCAAATCTGCAATCTCTTTCATCTCGAATCTGACACCAAGGGAGCAAACTACCACATCACAATCACCACTACTTCCTTCTCAATAAAAAGACTTCAGCGTATTGAATTATTTTCCCCTTCATTATTTTTATTTTTTTTCATTTTTTTGTTTTATCTGTCAGCCATTAATAATTTGTATAATTCTTCTCCCCAATGTACTTTATCATGGATGGGTTTGCATGAACTGTATCTCTGCAGTAATTTTAACTTTCAAACAAAGAGCAGTAGGATCCACCAACTGTACTCCTGACTCCCTGAAACTTACACGTGGTGTGAGAGTCGGTCTGAAGATGGAGCAGTATTTGCCTCAGCATCGCCATCAAGAACCTAGAGAACTGAAGCCCTGACCGAAAGAACAGATGGACAATGACTTGGAGAGAGGACGGAGGAGAAGCATTGTGTTGCACTGTTTCTCTGATACGCGGGGGCTGCTACTAACAATGGCTGCTGTGTGGACTTTGCCTGCTGCTTCAGCCAAAGGAGCCCCCGCCTCCTGAAAGCTGTTGTCATGAGGGTCTCTTTGACCCAGGGACAACAGCTGCCGTCCAGAAGATGTGTTCTCACCTGCAGCCTCAGTTACACGTGTCCCTCACCTGCTGCCCCAAACAATGGCCAACGAAAAGGAGCATGGCCAGAAGCTCACCAAGGGTCCTGAGGTCACCCAGTGGACCAGAGAAAGAGCCGTGAATGCTGGACATGTAAGCGTTGGCAAAAGAAATGTGTGAATCTTTCGAGCCTGCACAGTAGTGGTAGTCAATGGCGCAGAGTCTAGTTGGAGGCCAGTATCTAGTGGAGTGCCTCAGGGGTCAGTGCTGGGGCCAATATTATTCAATATATTCATTAACGATTTGGAGGAGGGAATAGAGTGTACTATCAGCAAGTTTGCTGATGACACTAAGCTGGGAGGAGTGGCTGACACACCAGAAGGCTGTGCTGCCATCAGAGACCTGGACAGGCTGAGAGTCGGGCGGGGAATAACCTGATGAAATTTAACAAGGGAAAGTGTAGAGTCCTGCATCTGGGCAGGAACAACCCCAGGTTCCAGTATAGGTTGGGAAATTACATATTAGAGAGCAGTGTAGGGGAAAGGGACCTGGGGGTCCTGGGGACAGCAGGGTGACCATGAGCCAGCACTGGGCCCTTGTGGCCAGGAAGGCCAATGGCATCCTGGGGTGTATTAGAAGGGGGGTGGCTAGTAGATCGAGAGAGGTCCTCCTTCCCCTCTACTCCGCCCTGGTGAGACCACATCTGGAATATTGTGTCCAGTTCTGGGCCCCTCAGTTCCAGCAGGACAGGGAACTGCTGGAGAGAGTCCAGCGTAGGGCAACCAAGATGCTGAAGGGAGTGGAGCATCTCCCGTGTGAGGAAAGGCTGAGGGAGCTGGGGCTCTTTAGTTTGGAGAAGAGGAGACTAAGGGGGGACCTTATCAATGTTTATAAATATGTAAAGGGTGAGTGCCATGAGGATGGAGCCAGGCTCTTCTCGGTGGCCAACAATGATAGGACAAGGGGTAATGGGATCAAGCTGGAACACAAGAGGTTCCGCTTAAATTTGAGAAGAAACTTCTTCTCAGTGAGGGTGACAGAGCCTGGACCAAGCTGCCCAGGGAGGTTGTGGAGTCTCCTTCTCTGCAGACATTCAAAACCCGCCTGGACATGTTCCTGTGTGACCTCACCTGGGCGTTCCTGCTCCAGCAGGGGGATTGGACTAGATGATCTTTTGAGGTCCCTTCCAATCCCAAACATACTGTGATACTGTGATACTGTGTACGAGCCTGGGTTGAGAAATCAAGGTGGAGACTGGCCTGAAACAATGGGAGTGAGGGGGGTGAAGAAGCATAAGAGATGACTCCAGAATGGACACCGTTGAAGATCTTCCCACCAGAGGATCCCGAACCACGATGGAGGACCAGCTGGACTCTACGGGACCCGGAGACCAGAGGGAGCTTCTGGAACTGGACTGGTGATAAACGCAACCTCATTGCTCATCTTTACTCTTACTTCTTCCCCGTTTCTTTTCTCTTTTCTTTTTCTTATTCTCTCTATCGCGTGCTGCTTTATGGGCAAATTAATAAAGTAACACTGCTTGATTGAATTATAACCCATTGGCATTTTGGTCGCCTTAATTTTGCGCTCCGAGATCAAGGTAAAAGAACCATCACGAGTCCATCGCCGAATGGACCGTGACACTTGGTAAGAAAGAACCCCAAAACGGTCTATTTTAAGTAACAGTGGTTCACCGTAAAGGCAGTAGAAAACAATTAAAAATAAAGCATAATAAAGACCAATTTTCTATTGTCTTTATAGAAAACCTATTACATGATACATTTTCTTGCAGATTAAGGAAAAATATAGCAGTTGATGGAGATTATAGTCATTAACTAAGGAGAGGACATTCTGGAGGGCCTGGTGGGGATGGGGGGTTATTTGCTCATTTTTTTAAGCTGGGGTTAAATAAAATCCAACAACCCACTCTACAAGTTGGACCTACAGGAGACTTTGATGGGAAATGACAGTACATGGCCAAAAGTATTTTAAAGACTGAACTCCACCAGGAAAGCTCTGCTTAGATTGTGTGCTTGTTAAATTATGACATGACTCAACACAATCCATTTAAAATATGGATCTTTTGGCTAAGACTTTAATCACATTAGCACTCTAACCAACAAAAGTAACAGCAAAAACACATTTTTTTGTGTTTTCCAGTGCACTCAACATAAATATTAAAATTACTCAAATTTTGATTCATTCAAATGTGAATGGTATTACAGACTTTTCAGAGACAAAAAGATCACCATATACAAAATCTCGTCCATCATCAGTTTGTACTGTTGCAGGAGAAAACCATGTACATTCAAGCAAATCATTTAGAAAAGAAGCTAACCCATTCCAGTTAAAGTTTTTAGAAGTGCTAGAAAATGACAGCAATAGTGTTTTGTGATAGTCCAGATGAAAATTATTCTAGTCATACAAATTGGGTAGTGTTCCCGACACAATATTTGAAAATTCGTAATTGGGTATAGGTAAGCTAATGCAGTTACAAAGTACAGACAGGTGCTCAAAGACTTGTTATTACCCCAGGGAAGAAACACAAAATTTATCTGAACAGCTTTACCTTTATAAACTATTCCACATCCCCTAATCAGATTAATCAATGCAGTGACCAAGAATCCCCAGCTTTCTTGATTCTACAAGGGAAGCCCTTCTTATTCCTTTAACTGATGGAGATCCTGACACGGAGGAAAGAGGAGATAACGTAACAGGTTCACTTGTCCAACTAGAAGCACCAAAATAAACAAACAAACAAATAAATTCAGGTCTAGCTTTGAGAGAGAAAGTTTCCAGTTCCTTTCGACAAAGTAGAAACCATTACAGCAGCCACTGGAGGGAGGACTTGATATTAGAACGAGGATGAAAGAAGCATACGGTATTTTACGCATTGTTTGTGTGAACACAGCATTTTGTTGAATCCCCTCACTGATATTTGTTTAAACGACAAACAAAAGAAATTAGATGAGAGGGCTGGATTTCCTTTCTTTGACAGACAGATGTCAAATGAACTAGAGTCTGATGGTACGGAAACGAACAGTGGGAAAATTTTAAAGTTCTCTGAATGCTTGCTCATAGACAAATGCAGGAATTGCACTTTATTCTAGGCATCAGTTCAAGCCCCAGGGATCTTCAACTGCATACACTGACCAGCCCATACAATTCACAAGTACCATCATCAAGTTTGTTGTAATAAATACAGATTATGTTAAACATTCCGTACAATTACTTAAACGATTCTTTTAAAAACACCTTTTCTGTGATTGTTTTTGGCACTAGCTATAGCAAGCATGTTTCCCAAGGAACAAGTTATTATTTAACCTGAATAAATATTTACAGTAAATAAGTTTATTGCCAAGAGAATGTATATTTATTTTTACGCATCTTGCTTTCCCATGCAAACTTAAGGTATTATTTCACAATGTATCTTATGCATATTCTGTGCCTCTTCAACTCAATGCCCAGCAGTACTTAAAATAATGTGACATCAGAAACAATTCTGGTTTCACATGAGAAAACAAAGCTGCATTTTCATAATACCCCCATTATTGCAACTACAGAACATGTAGTCATTAAATTAGAAAACAAACAAATAAACAAAATGCCAAACACAACAGGCCTTTGCAGAGTTGAGGAAATATACATACATACTGCAAATTCTTGTTTGAAAAGTGGTCCTGGAAGTTTGGACCACCAAGCTTTTGGTTGTGTAACAGTGCTAGTCTGCAAATCAAACTACACACTTTTATACTGCGATTCTGAAAAATATGCACATACACATAGGTATCTACAGACTGCCATTATTTTTCATTGTGTAAATGCAGCTAGAAACGCGTTAAAAAAAGGTACTCTGTGATTTTGCTTTACATTAGCAGTACCTGAAATTAAGACAATGCTACATGGTACTAATGCTCCGAATTGGGCTAAAAATAATTGCAGTGCTAACCTACTGCAAGTGCAACATAAGAAGAAAACCCTCAAGTGTTTTCAAACAGCACAAGTCCATCAAGTTTATCTGGACATAATCTGACAGAACTCACTGGAATGCATATTTTACTGCACTACTTTATTAGAACACAGTTGAATTAGAGTCCTGATGTCCGTAAACTGAATGCCAAGCAAGCTAGGGACAAGTATGAGTTAGATTTCTGCAATGCAGCTGATGACCAAGACTCAGTTTTAATTCACATAGTGACAGTCTGGCTCTAGTCCCTTCTTTCTATTGGCTCAACAAAGAAAAAAACATATATATACTTTAATCTTAGTAGTATTCTGTGTCTAATTAGATCTTACCTATTCCTGCTTTCAGGGCACTACAGATGACACCAGTAACAACTGTGTCAATTACGGCTGCACTTCACTTTCCTTCATTTGAAGGACCCTATTTTCAACTCATTACAGATTTGCCAAACTTCAGCTCGGAAAGCCAATTATTTCCAGTCTGCTTTAGACTAAACGGTTTTGAAAAAAGTTCAGCTAGAATGTCTACTCTTGTATCAGAAGAAGGTTCAGAGGCAGTATCTTCTGGTCAGTTCGTTAATAAGCAGCTACAGCATCTCCAAGTTCTAGAGATGAGAGATTTAGCCAGAGGATCAGCTTAGCAGCGTGTGCCTCTTAAAGTCTGCCCAGATCTCCTCAACTAAAAATTTCTTTTTGCACACGTTTAAAATAGACTTATTAAGACATCAGAATTTCCAGAAAACATACCTATTTGCCTACAGCATTCTCCATACAGCTGCAAAAAGCCGGAGGGAAGATGCACAGGAAGGGTGTAATAAATGCTAGAAGAGCAGGATCTTTAACCACTAGAACACAAAGAAACTGTCGAAGATTCTGAAGTCCCTGAATCTTGGTACATCTTCGCATTCTACCAATGTTGGAACTTGCTGATTAAGTACATGACTACAGCCAACACTAAAGGTTGCTTTACTTGCACAGCAGCTGCCTTACAGTGCTACTTACCCTGCAAGCTCAAAAAGCAGAGGACTATGAGCTATATGCATTAGCATCCCCACCATGTCAGCAACTCAGTTGTTTATACAAAGCAGAATCAACATGATTCCACATGTTGAAATTTTAACTATTTCGGTTTAACTTTCCTGAAATGCTGGAAATGAGCTTCATAAACATATGCAAGTAAACATGATCAAATAAACATGTCAAAAGAACGTGAAAAGAATCATAGAATGTCCTGAGCTGGAAGGAGCCACCAGGCTCATGGAGTCCAACTCCTGTCCCTGCAATGACAACCCCACAGGTCACACCATGTGTCTGAGGACATTGTCCAGTCTCTTCTTGAACACTGACAGGTTGGGCTCCCTAGGGAGCCTGTTCCAGTGTCCAGCACCTCTGGGTGAAGAACCTTTTCCTCTCCAGCATCTTGTCCCCCAGTCTGTCTGTACAGCCAGGGTTGCTGTGTCCCAGGTGCAAAATCCATCACTTTCCCCTGTTGAACTTCATGCGGTTGGTGAAAAGAGGCAGCACAACCTCAACACAGCCTCTGTGAGGTTTACAACGTGATAGCTGATAACACAGGGATGCTTCAGTTACTGCTGAGTAGTGTTAATGCAGAACCAAGGTCTTTTCTGCTCCTCATCTCACCCCACCAGCAACCAGGCTGGGAGTGCACAAGGAGTTGGGACAGCTGAGCCAAAATGACAAAGAGATATTCCATACCATACAACGTCATGCTCAGCATATAAGCTGGGGGAATATACACTGTTCCAAGCTATGGTGTTTGTCCTCCCAAGTCACCATTAGGCACGGTGGACCCCTACTTCCCTGGAGATGGCTGAACACCTGCAATTCCTCATCTTGCTCTGCTTGAGCACAAGGCTATTATTTTCTCTATTAAACTGTCTCAACCCATGAGCTTTTTTCGGTTTTACCCTTGTGATTCTCTCTTCATCCCACTGTGGGGAGAGTGAGCAAGTAGCTATGGGAGGGTTGGCTGCCTAACAACAACACATAATACATTACTGTCTTAAATAGGCAGATTACCAATAATTAAGTGTATGGAGAACCCAACCTGATGGCAGATGGGCAGTTATGTGATGAATCAGGCAAGCGATGCTGCAGACAGATCCTGACGAGGGCAGGAGAACACTGCCTGGGAGAAATGTGTTCATGGGAGGAATCTCACAGACTATTCAACTCCTCATAACCGAAACACTCTCAGATAACCTCTTTTTGTACATTTCACCTTTTTTGGCCATTCAGCTGACTGATTTCCTTCAATGCTCAGACTATGGACCATCAGATCCCTGTTTTAAGAAGAACTTTGAAGAACCTTCCTCAGCTTCCTCAACATCAGCACCCAAGTTGAGAGGACATGGATGAGTAGGACATTAATTTCAAAATGCCCTTCACCACCACCTTCCTCTAGAAGACCAGTAAGAATCTTCCACGAACAACGGATGCTAGGGAAAATCCAAGGATTTAACATTTATGAAGAACGAAGACTCTCCCACTGAAGCCCTACAGAAAGCCCATGTAGCATGTGGGAGGTAACTAACGTATAAATATAGGTATATATACACACTTTTGCATATCCAGTGCAAGATTTGCACCGTGTTGTTCTGTTAGTGCATGGTGCTACATCTCAGCTGAGGAGGACAAAAACAAATGTTGAAGCAATATAATTATTTGGCAAACAGTTGTGTGAAATGCTCTTTAACTACAGAATCAGATTTTCCTGTCAGTGTACATCGCAAGCATAAGTCACAAAGACTTGGCACAATATTCCTTTATAATATGCCTGAAATTGCTCTGTGATAGTTTTATTAAAAAAAAAAAAAACCCACACTCTCTTTTGGATGAGATTTTAAGATGATTGTACTAGACTGTTGGTTTTAATGGAATTCTGGCTTGAAAGGTGGGGTGGAGAAGACAGACTCTCAATAGCCTTATCTCTGTACATACTAAGCAGTTACAGGACAAAGCCAGAATTTTTAATCTTTTTTTTAATGTCATCTTCTCTCAAGCAATCCCATGGGTCAGCTGGGAGAGAAAAAGGCCTCTGAACACAGAAAAACTCGGAGACTATTAAAAGAGCCTTCTCTTAGGAGAGACACCAAAGTAATTTGCAGGACAGCCGCTGAAGAAGAGAGAAAAAGAGAGACTGGAAAACTCCGGGGAAATAATTTCTGCTTAGGCTACCATCAAAGCTGCTAAAAAAACCCAGACATATGCATATGTGTCTAGTACTTTAAAATAACTCCTTTTCTCTCCCCCTTTGCGCTTAAGTAATAGTGCAACTTTCAGAAGAGCTGTCTGTCATTAACTGAAGACCCCTGAAAAGAAGAAAATTGGCTAGAAATGTGGTGAATCCCAGCCTGTAGCCCAGATTCTTGTACTCAGCGAGGTGTTTTCTAATTCTACTCCACACCCTGTGCTGAGGAGTTACACAAAATGAGATTAGGGAAAGGTAAGAGGCACACTCAGCTTTCTGTGACATAACTCTTTCCTCCAACACCTTCCAGAAGGTGCACGTGCAAAGAATAAATATCACCACCCCACCTCAATGCTCTGCATCTAACACAAGACACTCTGATGACACAGAAATATCCAAAACAGATTGATGCTACGCAGAATCGAATCATGCACAACTGCAATGAGCATGCAGGGCTACCCAGATACCTTATTTCAGAATTAGGCTAAAATACCCTGGATTCCCACAGTGTACGTAGCTTCTATTTCCAGTAGTGTCTGCCTCAGAAAGTTTGCGCTACAGCTCTGCCAACAGCTTCTCCTCTTGTGGGATGCCTGTTTCTTTGATTTTATCATTTCTTCCGGCTTTACTAATGCAGTATCGCTAACATCTTTGCTCTGCCCTCTACCTGAGAGGCAGCACGTGCTATTTGGCCAGCTGAACCAAGACATACTGCTTCATTTTGGTAGGCAAAGCAAATAGATCTGTGAGGCACATGCAGTCCACATTTGCTTCTGCTGGATTGTCATAAAGCAGCACCACATTATAATATACATGCAAACAATATGAATAATGTAAATGCATTATTCTTTTAGTTGATTATTTAAGATTAACTTGATTTAAAATTCTGACTGCATCACACTTGATTTTTAATTTTTTCACATCAGTAGATCTTCTTTTACTTTCTGCTACAAAACAATAAAAAGAACAAAGATGAAAAAGCAAAGCAAGTAAATTTCATTTTCCTTACTGGTGCTACTGAAAATCTAACATTCACATTAAAAATATTCCATTAATTGCCTAAGTCAGTAACTGTAATCATGCTTCTTCAGACATCTCTGCTACTGCGTAATCTGCAAGCTCATTAGCTTAGCCCACAGCCAAGACTGCCAAATAACCTCATCACAGCGCAGACTAGGTCAGAAAAGATCTCTGGAAATGATCCTGCCTCCAGCCTTCTGTCAGACCTTACTTCATTAGGCCTTACATCAGGTAAGCCAGGGCACCATCAACAGGAGCCTTCAATATTCCCAGTTAAGGATATCCCACCATGCTTGTGATGAACTTCCTCCAGTGGTTAATCTTTCTAACAGATTTCTTTATACCCAACTGAAATTTCTCCTCTCACAACACATCCTTGTGAACAGAAAAGTATTTCACCTCCGTAACTACCTTCTAGGTATTGGATGGCTGATGAAATCTCTCCAAGCCTTCCCTCCTCTACAAACTTCCTCGAACCTTTCTCCAAATATCGAGTTCTCTGACATGGTAATCATCTTTCTAACATACTTATCAACCTGGTGCCCACTTGCTGGAGCTTCTCCAATTATTAATATCTCTCTTGACCTCAGGGGACAAACCAGCCAAAGCATCCTACGTCTGCTATTACCAATACAGCCAAGGACTCGTTCTGTCTTCTTTTGCCATATTGATGACTTTTATTTGCCATGCTATCAAGGAAAGTTACCCAAACACCGCCCTTGAAAAGATTAAATTCTACCTGTTACGGGAATCACCTCAATGCGGTTGAACAGAAGTATCAAATGGTTCGGTTCAGCCTCCAGCCTAAACACTCCATCCTAGTAGTAACCACTACAACACCAGGGTAAAGAAACCTCCACTAATCATTCTAATCCAACCTGGTAGAATTACTTGTCTGTTTTGTGGAAAACATCAAATTTCCTACCAGTTTGAATGAATCCCTGCTAAGGAGAAGAAGCATCTTACATTTTGTAGGTTCAGAAGGTGTGACGGAGAAGAGTTGAACCAAGTACTGCCAAACTCCTGCGTGCAGATGAAAGCAGCACGTGAATAGGAAGAAAGAGACTGGAAATGCAACTTAGTTTGACAAAAAATCATCACTGGAAATTGATGATTTTTGCTTGGAAGGTTCACAGTTTCAGCTGAGACAGGCCCCAAAAATCAATCAGAATTAGTTCCTGTTAAGTAGACACCTTTTATTTCCTTCAGCTACCCCTCTCTAGCCTGGTAACTCGTGCTTAACCACAGCAGTTCTTGCAGAAAGGCATCCACTCCCAAATTCATGTTATGAGGAGCTAAGGAGTCAATCATTTGCTGTGATAGTCTCAAAGGCTAGTCACCGCCTTTCCTACCTTATTTCCAGTTTTAATTACTCTGACTTCAGGTTTTAGTCACCAGTTATTACTATGCCTTTGTACGTTAAGTTTTGTCTATTTTCCCCACACTTTTCAAAATGCTACAGTCATGTCCTAAAAACTGTTACTCACACCTTTTTCAGAAAGACCGCAAGTGCCTCATGATGTGGCGATTTTACTGATACTAAACAGCTTTGAAGTTTGAATGAAATTTATCTTAGTACTCCCTTTACAAAATCTTGCATCTATTATATCAAAGCAGTAATTGTAATCAAGCAAACTCATTATCTCAGAGTTTTTTCTGTCATATAATTATTTATTAATAGAATTTGCCACTAGGATCCCTCTGTTTTGCCCAAGTTGTGACAGTCAGCTAAACAATCTATTACTGCCTGGATAGAACCACACTGTTCTAACAAATACTGCCACGCCACCAGCACTTTTCTCATCTTCCAGGATTTCCTGGAAGAAAATACTCCAAGTATTACTTAAAATGAGCAACAAAGCACTTCGCTTAAAACCTCTTTTATCATTCTTTGGGTCAACTTTAATAAATTGTTGTTGCCTTTTCTGAGAGTGATTAACCAATAAATCACAGGAAGAAGCGACTCTTTGTAATTCTTTCAGACTGTGATTAGATGCCTTTTTAGAAGGAATGCTGCTGTTAAACACAACTTATTGATTTGAATAGCATGGTAGCTGAGAAATGTAACAGCTACAACAGAGTTTATCAATAAAAGAACAGCAATTGCAGGACGAGGGTAAACAATCCATTGCCTTATTCTGCCTTCATGTCGCCTTATGATCAGATGGATAAGGCCTAACCCTAAAACGTCATGTAAACAAAATACAAGTGTATTAAGGTCCGTCCATGTTAAAGTTCTTTTTATGCCAACTTCTACAGCAGCTGATCACATTGCTTCCCTAGACTATAGGGAAATTAACACAATAAAAGCAGGGATACATTATACAGTGTGTCTTATGGAAAAACTACAAACCAGAATCAGCCTCATTGAGTGTAACGAGACTTCTGAAAAGCACATTAAAGGTAATACAAACTTTTTCTCATTTAACTGATAATTTTCAATACAATTTGCAGTGAAATAGCACCACCCTTAAAGTATCCTTACATAAACAAAGTTTCTTTTTTGTGTGTTTTTTTTTGGTTTTGTAATGAAATGAAAGCTGTACTAAGCATTATAAGGTCACATTAGAGGTATAAACACAGGACAAAATTAATCTGTAAAGAAAAATATCACATCAACTACCAAAAACAATTACAGAACAGCAAAAAAGATACTGCAAGAATCCACATGATAATGTAGCAAACGCTCCAGCCCTTTATGTTTTTAACTTACTCCCAAATGAAAGCAGAATAAACACTTCAGTTACAACAGCTTAAAGATGTGAGTTAGTCTGAATAAGTGAAAACATTTTGTCCTAAATTCCTTGTGCTAGAGAAGGAAGAAAAAGGGAGAGAAGGAGAAGCCAAAATTTTCAGTCTCCATGCTTTGTTACTGAATTCTACTGTAAACCATGAAAAAGGACACGGAAACAAAACAAAAACACACACAAGAAAATGAGGGGTAAAAGCAGATAGAAAGATAGAAAATCCTCACCCAAATCTTGCTAATAAAACATCAGCAGTGCCAGACAAATACATGCTCTTTTGATGTAAATTAAGCTTAGCAGACTTGGTACAAATCTGGAAGGTGACTCAAAAAAATCTGATGAAGATTAAAAGCAAACACTGTGGTGAGAGGGACAAGGGACCGAGCACTGACCTTGGAGACATTCAAAACTAAAAGCACCTAAAAATATAAGTATTATGAACTCCACATCCGGAATTATTTGAAATTAGGACTCAAGTACCTTAAAACTAAGTCCAGTATAGCAGAAAAGTATTATTTTTACATTCCCGGTAAAATGTATCTTAACTAGCCAGATATTTAAATACCATGAGAACTAGGTATAGGCTGCAAACTAAATGGAAAGCATCTACCAAAATAAGTCTATACCTAAAAATCACTCAGTTTCAAAAAATTTCTCAGTCTTCCAAGAACCAGCTGAAGCAAATTCCTCCGTTGCAGTGGATATACCACTTGCGCTACTGTGTCTGAAACTTCACAAAACATAACAAATAGTATTTCAAGCTACTATAGTTTGGAATGGGGAAAAATCCACAATTTAGAGAAAGTAGAAAACACTTTCTAGAGTATCTCTAACGTTGCTCAAAAGTTTAAAATGAGACCTGAATAAACAAATCAGTGAACAAGATCCTTATTTCAAGAGTGGTCAAACACTGGAACAGGTGCCCAGAGAGGCTACAGAGTGTCAGCCAGTCTGTCATTCTGTGAAGATCAGAAAAATTAAAAGTGCACAATAAATGAATATGCAAAAAGTATGTGTGTATATATATCTATATTTATACACGTTAGTTGCCACCCACAATAGCAACAAACAGCTTGTAACAAGAGATGTGAGAATCATTATGAGCAATGTGTGGCTGAGCAAGAATTAAAACTCCTGATCTCAGGGGTTTCAGTTTTGTGTCCTTAGGAATTTCTTTCTGATTCTGATTCTTCAATTTGTGTGAAACAGCCAAAATTTACCGTCATGAAACTGTCAAAACTATCAGGGACACAGCCATGACAAATTTGTGAAAACTGAAAACATTGGATATTACTCATTCTGTTGGCAACCATTATCTTAAGTGCATTAAAACACCTTCAAGCTGGTTAAAATCACCCTGCAGATGAATAAAACCTCAAAAACTGTCCATATTCTGTTTCCATAGATGATAGCACACACTTAAGATGTGTGCCTTCATTACCCAAAGACACTACTGAAACACTGTCAAGCCTATGGGTACCAGGAAATATAAAAATTAGGGTTGCCTGCACAAAGGTAGTTTAGCAGCCATGCACTAAACTCCACTGTTGTAGTAAAAATAATGTGGAGAAAATATAAACAAACAGAAGCCACCTCCTCCTCTCCCACTTCTCTAAGTTAGTGTCGTCTATATCTAAGTTTCTGTCCAGTGTGGTCTCACCTAAATTCTTTAAAAAAATATCCATGATCAATACTCCACATCCTCCCTAAAGTTAAATTGTTTGCTAAGTTCACGCTTAGGAAGTTCACGTCCTTTTCTCGTTGTAGCATCCCTTCCCATATCCAGGGAATGGTTTCATGTCTGTCTTAGCCTCCCCTAGTCTGAACAAATTACTCTTTTCACCTTTACACATTGCACTTTTCTTCCTAGACTTCTAAAGATTCTTGTTGCTTTCCTGGAAGACCATCCCATGGGCTCAAACCATTGCTTAAATGCAATGCCCAAAATGGACAAAGCACAAGCAATGTGGAATAGAATTAAATTATCATGTGACTTGTTTAAATATGTCCCTTCTAACTATACATCCCAAAAGAATGATTACCCTTATTGCAACAGCATAGTGCTGCTGACGCATGTTCAGACTATGATTCACCTAAAAATCTGCGATTCTTTTATTGCTATTTTGTATTTATGTAGGCAACTATCTAATCTAAGCACAGTACTTTGCATTTGTCCTTTTAAATGGCATTATTCCTTCTACGTTGTTTCTCTAATTTTTCTAAGCCATTTAAAATTCTAAATTTATTCTTCACAGAACTTGGATCTTCTCCCAGCCTGGCACTCTCTGTAAAATTAATAAATGTACTCTCTATGCGATCATCATCCAACTCATTAACAAAATGAAAGCACAATCACATTCGTTTTTTTCCACTGCACTCCTGCCTTTGTCAATGCGTAGAATGAAGGTGCCCACTTGGTAACAAACTATTAATTCTTCTGCCTGACCTTCCTCTCTTCAGCTTTAAGTATGTGCCTAATGTTCCTCCCATCTTTAGGTCCTTCTCCATACCCAAGTGCCTCTCAACCATCCTCTCCTATTTCTCTGTCAAGGTCCCAGTCCCACTTGGCTTCATTGCATCCCAAGAGGTTCTATTGCCATTGCACTCCTGCCCAAGCTGTCCTCATTCATCCCTTCATTTCAAGTGCCTTCACAGAGACGCTGCCAACTCTACTCCTTTCAAACTTGTCCTTGTCCACTCTGCTCCAGTGCCCTGGTTTCAGTCTGGAGAAGAGAACGCTCCAGAGAGACCTTAGAGTAGCCTTCCAGTACCTAAAAGGGACCTACAAAAAATATGAGGAGGGACTTTTTTCAAGGGCAGGTAGTTACAGGACAAGGGGTGGTGGCTTTAAACTGAAAGAGAGTGGATTTAGATTAGATAAGAGGAAGAAATTCTTCTCCATGATGGTGGTGAGAGCCTGTGCCAGGTACCCAGAGAGGTGGTGGATGAACCATCCCTGAGACATCCCAGGCCAGGCTGGACGGGGCTCTGAGCAACCTGAGCTGGTGAAGATGTCCCTGCACTGGGTACAGGGTGACACTGGGTGGCACTGGGGGAGCTGGGAATGTCCTTTCAGCCCAAACCATCCTGTGATTCAATCATCCTGCCATTACAGACTGAGTATGGGAATAACAAAGCCTTTTAGAACTTCCCTCAGACCAAGCTCCCTGTTGTCCATGTGCAAGGGTCACCCTCACCACAGGCCAGGGCTGGAACACACCATGCTCTGTGCCGCTAGTAGGTGCATCCAAACAAGGAAAATGGCACAGCACATTTTGTGCAGGTAGAATCATCCTAAAACTTGATACCTGGCACAAAAAAGTAGACCTTGTCAAGTATCACGTTTCTTATCAAAAAAACACAGAGGTGCTGTAGCACAGCATCTTGTATACTGGAAGGGACCTTTGTCCAACCTCCTGAAAAAGCAGGTGTTATCAGAACAGACTGGTTAGGCACTTGTCCAGTCAGGCTTTGAACATGCTCAAGGATGTTGATTCCACAGCCTCTCTGGGCCCCATTCCCACATTTGACCACCCTCAGGGTAAATTTATCTGGCATATATCTACCAACATTTCCCATAAAGTAAAACATTAAAATATATCCATCTGTTATTCTATACTGCTATAGAACAGCAGATAAATGCAATTTGGAACAGGCAAACAAATCTAAAATACTAGGTTATCTATACCATGTTCCTTTTCTGGAAAGCTATATGGTTTAATACTACCACACACACAAAGCTTTCTTATATTCCAGTTTGTAGTACTCTCTAAAGATCACAATTCTCAGAAGTTTTCTACACAATATTCTTTTAAGCGTTTCCTCAGGACTTCACTGGATGGGCAAAATCTGAGATTCTCAAAGGAACATGTGACTACCTTTGAAAAATTAAATTTCTGTCTGATACAAGCCAGGTATTAGTTTTCTTTCTCATCCCAAGAAAATGCAGGTAGTGGTTGGTATCATTAAGGAATGGATTACCCACCTCAGCATATTTTCATTTCTCCCTTGACCAAGTACCTCAGACAGGCAAGAATTTGAACTTCTGGCTATTTTGGTGTGGTCCTCTCACAACTGCTCCTTAGGGATTTATCCTAATTTTTATGACTACTTAAATATTCACCAGAAAGAAAGACAGGGAGAATAGAACTATCAGAACAAAAATTAATAGAAAATTTTAAAAAAATAATAAAAAAAAGGAACTTTAATTGCCCACAGAATGATGTTGTGAAGATAATGAACAAGAACTTAAAGCACTCCTGCAGGAAGGTACATTCAATCTATCTGATATTAGTGAAGTTGGTGGGATGATTCACACGACTGTAATACTAGAAATCAAGAGATGTATAAACTATCTAGAAAGAGCAGCAATTGAGAACAAATGGTACTGTGTGCCAAAAATGTCATTGTCTGTTTCTGAGTCACTGACAACAGAAAATCATGTCTTAAGAAATAAAATACAAGTCAGGATACTAGCTGAACCTTGCTACTGATAGGAAATCTCACAGTGGTTAAGCATCTAATGCATCTTGTTGGAAATAAAAGTTTCATTATCACAGTGGACATAACACCGAGTGAGATAACCTGGAGCTTTCATGCTGCCATTATCAGAACACGCTTGAAATTTCTAGAAATTGAGGACAATTTCTTATGCTGAGAAATGTTAAATCCAACCCAAGGGAAAGCTGTGTTCCACTGCATCCGGACAGATAACAAGTACCCCACTGTGTCATAGAGAACAAACACAGAACAAAGACCGTTCTGCCCCCAGGTCTTAGAATCAAAGGACATATTCCCAAAGACATCTCTGCAAAACGACTTAAGCGGTCCCACCCCCTGCCCACGCTGCCCCCTCTGTGGTGCTGACAGAACCATTCGCAGCAATGCACAGTGAACCCGTCCAGGAAATCAGAGTTAAACCAGAACAAGGACCTGACCCGAGTTAAAACTACCTTGTTTTCTGCCCCCCTCGCCCCTCACCCCTTTTTATTTTAAGAGTATACTTTTAACTTATGAAGTCTGAGATTCAGTTCATCACCTGGTACAACTGAGGTGACAGAACAAGGCAGGAACATACATACAGCTGCTGCCTGAAAACTTTTTAGCCTGATTTGCCAACATGGGCAAGAAAGAAATACAGTCAAAGCAAACGAAAGCTTCAATAAGTGATCACTGTAATAGGCAACAGTTTATTCTTCTAAATTTCAAACTCTGCTATTCCAAAACACAACCATTTAAAATAAAGTATCAAGAAACCTCCACTACTTTTTGACTTATTCACTAATACATATCAAACAAGAGTTTGAATTTATAATAGATTTGTTGATTTTGACAGCTCTGCTTGCTCTACAATATTTCTCCTCGGCTTGGAGGTGGGCAGCGATGTTGACACAGCTTGGGAGTTATCAACACACAGATACACAATTCCCAGTCGTTCAGATTTTATTTCACAAGATTTAACTGTATGCTTCAGCAGGGAGATACTCTTCTACTCCACAGATTATTGTTCTCCAAGAGAAATACAGACTGTGTGCATGAGCACACCTATTTATCCTTCATTTCACCAAATTTCCATAGCACCTTTATATAATGGCTCTTTCTCTACCTAGTCTCCCTGTTAACCTGTTTCTCCTTTGAAAATACTTCCAGTTTTAATTCTGACTGTGGTGCCTGCTTACATTTAAATTTAGTTCACTTCCTCTACGTCTTATTTCTTGAGATGGGTTTATAGAACACGCGTTCTGCAAGAGAAATTATATGCTTATTTGTTAGAAAAAAGGCTAGATGTTTTCCAGGTTGCCTGGCTCTACTGTAGTACTTAGGACAAGAAGGAAGAAAGTACAGAAAGAATATGGTTTAGCATCTTCTTCAGTTAAACACAGAAACTGAGACTTGCATATATTATACGCTAATGATACTATGCACAAACATGACATTCACTCAAATGTGCATTTTGAGGCTTTGTGAAGCCTAGCAGGTGGAAGTCTAAAAGAAAATACAACCACTGCATTATCTGTTGGGATTGGTCTTCGATAAAGCGTTCAAGACAACCTGCAGAGTACCTGGCACACGGACAACATGATCCAAGTAGAATCGCCTTGTACATCTGCCCAGACATGCAGTTATTACTCTAAAATCCAAGACAGTTTTCCTTCGAGCACAGAGGTATACCACGGCTGCGAAGTACACCAGAGCTACTAACTCCCAGCATGTAGCTGGAATAAAACAAGAACGAGGTCCACTGTGCCTGTTCCTAAGTCAAAATATACCTTGTTTAAGGGATGACAAGAAACAGGAGAACCCATTTTTCCTGTGTCCCACCAGGAGCTTTCATCATGTACGCTCCATAAAGCTGACACGGTGAAGAAAGCTCAGTAGGCCAGCAGTGTATGTACACTGCAGCTGAAACATCCAGAGAATTCAAAACAAATATCTTAAAAGATTTAATTGCAAATGGAAAATGGCAACTTTATGAAGCTTATAATTCAGACAAATCCGGACTAGCTGTCTAGGGAAATAGTTCACAATTTCCAAAGCTATCTTCCTATTAAATTTCATGTTTCTTATCTAAATCTTGGAGATGCCTACAGGTATTTAAGAGTAATCAAGAAAATTTTCAATACAGTCAAAAACATTTTTCAGTATGTCCCTCTCAAAAAAATATTTAGCTTAAACTTTGACCTGAGATTGGCAGTAAACAAGAAAACTTCTTTCTGAACAACTGATAATTAACTACAAAAAAACATATAAAGGCTTGAACAATGTCATCTGATGGCTCTGACCACAAGTGCACAAGCACCAAGAAGCGAACACTAACATTCAGGATCACTGGTGCTTCAGGTACAGACTTGCCTCCAGTCAACACTAGAACTGGCTAATTTGCAGTCCAATTAACATGTACAGCCAATTCTTATTTTAACCATTATCTCTCCTTCTACAATAAAGAAAATTTTCTTTCTTATTTTCTGCCTTAGAAAAAAAAAACATATTTGCTGACTGAACAGTTTCCCAAATCTACCACCATGCTAAATATATTGGTTTCAGCTAATGCTACAGTTGCTAAGACAACATTTATTTCAGGTAAATATTAAAAATCAATACTTCCAAGACTCAAATGTCTATAGAGCAGGCTTAGCACAGAGAGGTCCCCTTCAGTTCCTTCTGGGCAACAGGTAGCTGGACAAATACAGGAACTGCAGTGACTGTAAAGCAGAAACACTTGAAATTAGCCTGGCTCTACAGAGTTCATCCTTCCTCTTTGGATAGCTGCTCAACAGAACATGAACTGCAGTACCAGAGGTTCCATCAAGCAGGAATCGATACTCTCCAGGAGAGTGCAACAGGAACATGAAGACTGCACAAGCCCACAAAACACACCATCCTCACCAGTGGTATCATTAATAATTAACTTGCAGCAGCAGACTGCTCAGGAAACTGGTAAAGGGCTTTCAATCAAAGCCAGTTCAAGTGCAAGTGATTCAGGCTGCAGGATCCATGACCTGATGAAGCCCATATGACACAACGCTCTCAGAGGTCCTCCACTTCTCCTCCTTCCAGCCTCTCCGCTCCCAAACACAAAGTCCCGCCAGTGCCAATGAGTGAGCTGACGCAATGAGAAAGGAACATTTTATATCTCTAGTTCTGCATCAGCTGGATCGGTTTCCTTACCTGTCTCACAATGCAGGCAGCTGATCTCTCACACAACCAGGAGAGATGGGGCAGGGAGAGGAGAGCAGTAGGAATGTGATGTGAACAGGCTGTGAAACTGCACCCTGAGCACTCCCTGAGTGGGTCTGTAGCTGGAGGGAAACAACTTGTGGGTCTCAGACTAATTCCTAGAGTCAGCCACAAAACAAAGCACTGACAAAAGTGGCACTAATAAGTATCTGATGGTAGCTGAGCAGAAAGGTCAAGGACTACAAAAAAACAGATGTTGTACCTTTTCACCTTCTAGTAAGACTCAGTTACATCACAAGAACAGCATAAGAACTTGTGCTGGTTTGACTGAAAGTGAGTTAATTTTGTTCATGCAGTTAGAAACTTGTTTTTTGTAGCTAGCACAGTCATTGTTTGGATTTGGTTTGAGAACAAGAAGATAACACCCTGGGACAGAGTTAATGTTGTTCTTCAAGTAATTTTGCAGTGCCTTTGAGCTGGAGCCAAGAGAATGCAAAACCTTGCTGTTATCTTGGTTGGTCTGGGAGGACATTCTGAGCCCACAGGTGTGGAGCAGCTGGAAAGGGACATGGATGACAAAGACACTGGCTGACATCCAGGCTGATCAATGAGAATACTCCATCCCATTAATGTCAGGCTTTGAATTTAAGGAGAGACGGATTTTCTGGACAGGGATGGAGACTATTTCTGATTCTGCTCCATTTTGGTCGAGTTCTGTTTGGAAGTTTCTTTTAGTTGACTTTTTGCCCTTCCAAAATCTGCTGTTCAGAACCAGGTTGCTTCTCCCAGGACTGGGTGCTTGGTGCAGATGGAGTTCATGAGGAATTGCATTTTATTAATCTGTGCTTATATCAGTCAACAAGTTCCCTCCTTCCCTTTGAATTCTCTCCCCTATTTGGGAAGGGGCATGCAGAGTGAGTGAGGAGCTATGGTGGTTTTGAATTGCTAGCTTGGGTTAAATCATGACAGGACTACTGTAAGTAGTTCCATTAAGTTCTAGAGTCCTCACTCCGGTCTTCCTGTTGACAATAAAAAAAAAAAATAGTGTACATATATATATATATATATATATATATATATATGTATAAAACACAGCACTTAAAACACTGAAAAACACCCATGCAAAATAATCCGTTTTAAACATCTTAAATTGTACTTCAGGAACACCACTCAGTGCAAACCTGTGAAACTGATCCACAGACTAAATACGTTTATGTATGACCACACTTATAAATAGAAAAAAATGTCTCTTCTACAGTACAAAATAAATTCATAGGGCAGCATTAAATTTCATAAGCAGATGCTTTCTTGCCCACTGTTAACCAATTTGTTTCAGTAAGCTAATGGAAAAAATTAAAAAAAGATATCCATTCATTCTTCGTATGTACGCTTTACTTCAAAGAATTCCAAGAATCTATTGTAAATCTAAAAAACTCCTCAGTCACCACAGCACATTGTTCCCAAAAGGAACAGTGGCTCGAATTCAAAGTACCAGCAATAGAGTCGCATTCAGAACTTTTTCTATAGAGCCTGGAATGGACAAAACCTCCAAAGTCAGCACTGAGTCTTCAGGGGAAGAAAAAATAAGGTTGTGAACTTAAAAGAAAAGAGACCAACAGATAAATCCCCACTGAGTAATTATAAGGAGAAGCTCTCCCAAACATTAGCTAACTAGTACATAAAAGGCAATTCAGTAAAAATCACAGTCAAGTCAACTAGCAGATTAACATATAGTCATAATTGGCTACAACCACTTAAAAAGCGATCTGAAGAAAACAGACAAAATCCAGGCACTGGTGAGAAAACGCCAATAATTAAAGGTATTTCAGCGAGGCAGACAGCACTCTGAGCGTGCACTATGCTTCTGAAATGATGATGCCCTTGTCCGCCTCCAGCTGCTCAGTACTGTTGGCCTGCTGGAGGTTTTCATCTCCTTCCTGCACCTACCAGCATCCGCTAACCTATTTCAGACAGAAAGAGTCAGGTCAGCTTAAACATCATGAATATTACATCTGTCTTAACCCACCACGTTTTGACTGAGTCGTGCTGGGAGTGCTCAGACCAACACTGGGGGTGGCAGATCCGACCCTGAGCGGCCGGGCTGGCAGCAGGTAACGGCAGCGACCTCAGCAAGGGGCAGAGCTGTCACCAGGGGCTTCTGTCACGGCTGTCTTATGAAGAACAGCACTCTCGGGAGCAAACAAGGATTATTTCCTTTTTTGAAAAAAAGCGAAATAACATTTAAAACACTCAGAACACCAGATCTGCTCAACCTCAAACCCAGAGGAGCACATGAAGATGTTCTTACTGTACTTTACATTGTTATCACCCTGGGATACCCTACCAGCCATTAAGCCACTTCCCTACACAAGAGCATATTTACCTATTCCTACATGATTACAAAATAACTAATTTTAACATGACACAGGCATTCTCTAACCTATATGCTATCATCAGGCAGATTTACCATGGGTTGCTGCCCTCTTTCACCCACAGTCTGATTAATGATTCCAAGAAAACATTAGAAATCACCAAAAGGACCCCCATCCTTTTGCTGTGCTAGTATTCTTTATGCTTCTTCGCAGGCAGATGTTGCCACCACCCAACTCTTTACTGCAACACCAAATCAAAGTGCAGTTAAGGCCTAAGGTATACATGTAGCTTTGTAATTCCTGTTGATTTTCTAATACCTTTTTTTTTTCCAATGATGATATGTCCTGATCAAGATGCTACCTGCTAATTCAGACATACTACCTCAGCTAAAAACTCCATGCACAAGTAATGTAAAGTGGATGCTTCATTTTGAGAAGACTGCTTAAGGGCAAGCGTACCTGAGACCAAGCAGCTTGGCTCACACAACACCAAAGTTAACTATCTGGAAAGAAAGCGGTACATTTCTATCAAAAGCTTCCGTATTCAACTTCAAAAGAAAAAATAATCCAGTATTTCTCTAAAAAGCAAAGTGTAAACTGTGTTTTTTGAAAGGAACTGTAGATGTGCAACATCTGGTGGTTCAGAATAACACATACTGAGTTAATCTCATTGCCAAACCAAGACCAAGTATTAGTAACAATTCACAATGAAAAATTGTCTCCCCACCTTTATGTCTGGTTAGCTCAGAAATGCCAAATATTTCACGCCACTTTCTAAGCTGTCAAACCAACTACAAGAAACTCCACTTCAAAAATAAGTTGTCAATCACAAGTAAGTAGAAAGCAAAACTCAGAATGAAAACTACCACTCAAGCTGGGCTATATTATTAAGCCTGGAGAATTATGCTCACGCAGTAACTTTTTGTTATTTATGGCGGTACAGAAAGTCTGCATTAGGTATCAGGGAAAACTGACAAGTCTGGTTTTGTGGAAGCATCTGACAGAACCAGAAAGCTGAAGCAAAGACTGTGAGTGTGCACTTTGAACAAAAAAAAAAAAAGCTTTAAATTATGTAGAAAAACAGAAAACATTATTGCTATCCTCTATTTCTGGCTCATTTCCCACCCTCCAGCAGCTCAGAAGGTGCAAACACGTGGTATGAGGGGGCCGGTCCCAGGACGATGGTAACACGGTGTCCATATCCCTTCGTTAACTCGGATTTTACCAGGGTGGGTGGCACCGATATCACAGAATCCCAGGATGTCAGGGGTTGAAGGGCCCTGGCAAGCTCATTCAGTGCAATCCCCCCATGGAGCAGGAACACCCAGATGAGGTTACACAGGAAGGTGTCCAGGCGGGTTGGAATGTCTGCACAGAAGGAGACTCCACAACCCCCTGGGCAGCCTGGGCCAGGCTCTGACACCCTCACCCCCAACAAGTTTCTTCTCATCTTTCAGTGGAACCTCCTGTGTTCCAGTTTGCACCCATTGCCCCTTGTCCTGTCACTGGTTGTCACCAGAAGAGCCTGGGTCCATCCTCATGACACTCCCCTTTCCATATTGATCCCCAGGAATGAGTCCCCCCTCAGTCTCCTCTTGTCCAGCTCCAGAGCCCCAGCTCCCTCAGCCTTTCCTCACACGGGAGATGCTCCACTCCCTTCAGCATCTTGGTGGCTGCGCTGGACTCTCTGCAGCAGTTCCCTGTCCTGCTGGAACTGAGGGGCCACAACTGGACACAAGATTCCAGATCTGCTGTTACACCCGGAGCGGCGGGACGTGGAGCGCCCGGGGTTGGCGGCCAGCAAAGGGCGGACGCCGCCAACACGCGAGGCCCCGCGGGCCGGGCTGTGAGGAGAGGCCGCGTCCGCCGCCCGCCCGTCCCGGCGCCGCCAAGGCCGCCGCCCGTCCCGCCCCAGCTCCCGCTCCCCGGGCCGGGCCGCAGCACGTACCTGGCGCCCGTGGCCGTGGGGCGGGGGGCGTGCGGCGCTGCCACCGGGAACGAGCGGCCGCTTCGGCTCCAGGCGAGGCGGCGTCGTCCGCCCCCCCTCCGGCTGCACTTCCGGGGTCCGCGCGCGGTGACGTCAGCGCCCGGGGGCGCGGCGGGGAACCCGGAAGTGGAGTTGGTAGCGCGATGGCGGCCGCGGGGCCGCAGGCCGCGCTTTGAATATTGTGTTCAATTCTGGGCCCCTCACACCAAGAAAGACCTTGAGGTGCTGGAGCGAGTGCAGAGGAGGGAACGGAGCTGGTGAGGGGCTGGAGCACAAGTGTGATGGAGCGGCTGAGGGACCTGGGGGTTCAGCTGGAGAACAGGAGCTGAGGGGAGACCTTCTGATCTCTGAACTGCCTGAAAGGAGCTTGGAGCCAGGGGGGTCGGGCTCTGGTCCCCAGGAACAAGCGCCAGGAGCAGAGGAAACGGCCTCAAGTTGCACCAGGGGAGGTTGAGGTTGGATGTGGGAACAATTTCTTCCCCAAAGGGCTGTGGGGCATTGGAACAGGCTGCCCAGGGCAGTGCTGGAGTCACCAGCCCTGGAGGAGTTGAATAGATGTGCAGATGAGGTTCTCAGGACATGGGGCAATGACTGATTTAGGTTATTGCTGGACTCGATCCTGACAGTCTCTTCCAACTGAAATGATCCTATGAGTCCCCCTTAGCTTAGGAGTTTGTGAAAATACAAAATTTGAGGTAAAGTTTTTCACGTTGGGTGTTTCAGGTGCCTTCAGAAATACACGAGGACAGTGTTGCGTTGGCCTGTGCTAAACCACAGACCGGCACGAGGTGTCCTGGCAACCTCGTTCGGCAGAGCAAGAGGCGTCAAATTATAGAATTGTGGAACGGTTTGTGCTGCAGAGCCCTCCCCAGCTCCCCCAGTGTCCCCCCTGCCATGAGCAGGGACATCTTCACCAGCTCAGGGTGCTCAGAGCCCCGTCCAGCCTGGCCTGGGATGTCTCCAGGGATGGTTCATCTACCACCTCTCTGGCCAACCTGGACCCTTGTTGAGTTTCAGTTTCAGGGGTGGCTTTTTTTTTGCTGCCTTGAGAAGCTTTCCAGGTTTGGTAAAACAACTGCTGAAAACTGGCGTTTTGCAGATGGTCAGTGGAGGTTTCCACCTGTCTTGTTTCCTGTCCCAAGGACAAGCCAAACAAGCAGTGCACCATGCGTGCTACTGAAATGTTCCACCCCTTCTTACCTCCTGGACATCGCTGATGGCCAAATCCAGAACTGGAGCCATGGACCGATGAGGGAGAAGATAAAACGTTTCTCATCGAGGTTGCCCCCAGCTGCTCTACCTGTTACAGCCAAAAGCAGCAAGTGTGTGTGTTTTGCTCTCAATGTCTTTCTGCAACACCCAAGGAACGAATAAGTAAAATATTTTTCTTCTTCAATGCATTAGCTATTATGATGTCATGGAGAACTTGTCCACATTTTACAAATTATATTTGGTATTTTTGTTGCCCCTAAAGTGAGGGTTCTTCACCTGGCGTGCAATAAGACGACCTACACACAGAGCCAAGATGTTTTTCTTTCAGTTCCGCAGATTTGGGTGCTGGGCATTTAACAGAGCCAGCACACCCTTAGTTTCGATTCATCTCATATTTATGGTAACAAGATGCAGTGGGTTGGTGAATAACAATTTCCTTTTCCGCCCATGACTACAGATTCTCATGTTTATGTGTCTGGCTTCATGTTTAAAACATTTAGAAAGGTATTCTAATTAGCATGCTCATTGTTCACAAAGGGGTGTGTATTTTAGTATTATAATTATCTAAGGTAGTTGAAGATTCACCTTTATCTGATTTTCGCTCCAAATTCATGCACATATATGTAAGTTGGCAACCAAAATGGCAAAGCAGAAATTCAGTCGTTCTCCTCTTGGGGCTTTCTCTGCTGTTCTTCAAGGCGAGGTTCTTTTCATGGTTTCAACACAGACCTACATAATTGTTCACTTCGTAACTTTTAGCCCTATCTTTTCGACATCATTTTGAGTTGAGACGCTTGTATTGAGAAGTATTTTTCCCCGTATTTCCACTGTTGAAGTGGTGCTTAGATGTTTGTCTTTTGGTGGGACGTTTGGAACACCGTACAACAGAGCTGTGACTGAGATCCATCAGGTCTGACTGTTACCTGCAGCAGAACCAAAGAACTCTGGGTTGGGGGAGGATATCAAGGAAATTGTTTAATGACCATTTTTTGGTAACTGCGTTGATTTAAGCAACCCTACCCCTCCACCCAAACTTCAGGCCAGCTGTCATCTGAAGTAGTGCTGGGTTGCAAAAGTGAAGTCAACCAGTTGTCAGTATTTTTTGTTGGGTTATTTTTAATTTGGATCCATTTCTTAACCTGGTTCCCCATCATTCTCCATCTCCTGCAGTCTGAATGAAGGAAGGAAAACAGAATCCAAACAACAACAGAAATGAACTAGTAGGATCTTGGCAACAGAAACAAGTTTCAGGGGCAGCTTGCGTGAGCAGGACAGCTGAAAATGGTGCCTGTTTGTGGTCTTTGTACAGCTCTTTATAGTTATAGATCTTGGGAAGGATTCAGGGAGGAAAAGTTTATCAAAATAAGGAGGGTGTAGCATTTTTTTGGAGATGCTTGCAAGCAAAGAACTATTGAGCATAGATCTGAAACTCTTCATATTATGAAGAGGTGGGAGGTTGAAAGGGCATGTCTCCAAGTCTCGATAGAGGACCAGCCCCAAATTACAAACATCAGCAGTGAAGAGGAAACAGAGGTAGCGTGGGGTAAATGGTCATTCGCTGGAAGCTGCGCTTTTATCTTCTGTTTGCATGTAGAACTGTGGCATTCTGGTGTCTTTATAGTGATGTACAGTAACATCAGTAATACCTAAAAAGGTGGAGTGTTTTGATTCTTTTTCAAAATATCTGCTTTCTTCTTCAGTTTTCTATTGCACCTCATGCGAGACCATTCATAGGCAGCTGCCTATATGTTGCTTAAGCCCAGTGTTCTATACCTATTTTTTCATTGCTGGTTGAATGTCAAGTAAGGTTCTTGAGTTTAGTTTTCAGAAATCTGAAGCATGATCATGTACATCTGGAATAGGTGGTGGCTGTGATTTGCCTACACAAAGTGCTGTAGAACGTCAGACGGGTTACAAGTCAGGTCTGCGTTAGTTTCAATTGGGCATCCAAGACTATTAAAACTGCTTTGCCTCAGTTCCAGTTAAAATGTCATTTACTTAAGTGGATTATGTGACGGTAAGTTAAAGTTTGAAGCACTCAGTTGCGGTAGAAGTGAGTTCTGTAAAATATTTTTCGAAACTAGGGTTTTACCCATGTCTGGTACATGGAGATGTATTTCAAAGAACAGAGAGGAAAACAGGCATTGAACTGTTGGTTATTACGTTAGCGCTGCTCATCCCGTGTGGTGTGTGAAACAACAGCCTCCTGCAAAAAGAGTATGTGGCTGTGTAATTAAATCTGTCTCGGGCTGCGTGTTGTTAATGACTGCCAGTGTGTCTTGAGTCCGTGGGAGGCTACAGACCTAGTTAAAACTGGATTCAGCATTTGTTATGTTGTCCTTCAAATCCTATGACTGTAAAGGAAGGGTAGGGAACACAAAGAGGTTAAAAGCACATAGAAATAAAACATCCTTTTGTACAAATTCTTTCCAAATAAGGTGGATTGCACCAACTCGCGCCCAGCCGGGATTGACTCCCCCTCAGACTGTCTGGTTACTCAATCCTGTACGGTTTGACAGATTTTGACACACTTGTGAGCGCAGGTACAAATAGAAAGTGGGGTAAGTTTCAGAGTGGTGCTGCCCAGAGCATGTTACAGCATTCCAGTGTGATCACCATCTCTTACACAGATCAACAACCCTGTTTGCATCCAAAACGAGGTAAAAGAATTGATTCCCCGTGGAGATATTAGTGAAAGCGGAGATGTTGATAATTCAGACCAGAGTTACTTGGTTAAGGTGGCTTTGGAGTGGCTAAAGAGGAGACTGCAGAAGCCTAAGCTGAAAGGCAGTTATCAGGTAGGGGAGAAATGAGCAGAAACGTTCTTTGGGGACTGTCGTCAGGTTTTGGACATATGAGCAATATAGTCATTAATGAGACAGAGATAAGAACTTGACCTGCATCCATTAAATTTGCCGCTAAGTTGAACGGTATTATAAATAATGATCTTGACTAGCGTGAGAGAAATGGGATGAAATTTAACAGCATAAAGTTCATAATCAGGCACTGAAAGAACAGAAAACCTTTGCTATGACCTCATTAGTTAGTATAACAAAGAGGGAAGAGGTCTCTTGTGGGGACATTAAGATCTCTTGAAGATGTTGAGAGACTTGATTTTCTCTGTCTTGCCACAATAGTTAAGCCAATAGTCACTTGTTTACGGATCTGAGAGGCGTTCCTCTTTTTTCTGGTATGAACTAGGCGTCTACCATGTGTTTGCCTGGACTTGATCCCTAAAGGAGTCCTTTCTCTCACTATGCCTTTGTTTTTTCCCTTGCAAAATATAAATGACAAAACAAAGGCCAGCGACTGTGTTCCTTTCCCATGAAACAAATAGGAAACTGAATTTGTAAGAGAGGGAGTTTCAAAGAGAAAAATAGTCAACTGCTAGTCATGTGAAACAGCGGCGACACTGCACTGAAAACAGCACAGAGGGAGAACAATCAAAAATCAAACTCGGAGACAAGACCCAAAGACTTTCAAGAAAGCCACTAAATTAATGATCCTTTGGAAAGAAGGGATGTGCTGGGAAGATGAGATAAACCGGTTGTGTGACCTGGACGAGCAGCTCTGCGAGTGTCTGCAGCAGCGAGACCAGAAAACCTGTTCTCACCAAGGGAGCATGAAATGTTCAGTGCTGCCAGTATGAAAATACTGCCTTTTTAAAAAAATGTAGAGGCAAAAAAAGCAATGCGAAAGAACGGTATTGAACATGCGAGAAGTTATTTTAAGACTTCATCATCATATCTAAAGAGGAGCACACCAGGGGAACCAAATATTTGTCGCGTCTGTGACAAGTGATCATGGTCTGAAGACAGTTCTTATTACAGTAACACAAATACTGCCTTAACAAGGCTTATTTCAAATGGCTGAAAAAAAAAAATGTCAAGTCTCATCAACTCAAAAAAATGAACAGAAAAGCTGAATGAAAATATCATGAATGAAGTCATTTTGAACCCCAAAATGCGAGCTTCCGCTGTTTAATACAGTAGCTTAGTGCAAACGGGGAAGAAGCTCTTATGGCCGTAAATACAAATGCAGAATAAACAGGCAAAAAGGGAATTTGGTAATGGATACCAAAGAAGCTAGGGATTATTTGAAACTTAATTGAGGAAAGAGTGAAAGCATAAATGGGAAAAAGCTGCAAAATGCAGTATTTTTTTAATTCCCCTTCTCTGTAACACAGTCTTCACGGCGGGCTTTTTGTTGTCCTGGACTTTATTTGTTTCTATTGATTTTATTTACATTTTTTGCCTTTTTAAAAGCTCCCTGCGAAACTTCAACTGGCAGAAAGACACTGAGACATAAAGCAAGATAGGACAAGAAATCAGGAATGACAGAAGGCGCCTTGTCTTTTCTTTTTTATTTCCTATTTTCTTTATACCGCCCGCTCACAATTAAAACTTCATCTCCTCCAGATGACACACAGAAGGTGGGCATGATTTTAGAAGCAGCTGATAGATGATTGTAGCAAGTAGGATGTCTTGATTTTAACAGCTATCCTGCAGCGCAGCTTTCATAAGCAGTTGTTAAATCCTCCTGTGGTTCGGTGCTGGTGGAACACCGCAGCCCTTTCTTCAGAATTACCTACATTTCTGCTTCCAGCGCTTGACAATGCAAAGTATTAACATCTTCAGTTCTCAGACAGATTTCTGCTGGGTAAGAGCAGGTGAAACCTCGCAAACGCAGTTCAAACAGGGGCACCCGGCCATGCTGGGGCCGATCGCTGTTATTTTATGTGGGTTGGATTTACATTTGCAGTAAATGTGAAGCAGTCTGTTTATTCCACTTGAGCTTTGCGTTCAGTCTGGTTTAGGAATCCTTTGCTATGAGAAACATGCAAAGAGAAGAATCCTGTGAAAAAGTGCATTGTACTTTCGCTGTGTCCTACTGACCGTCTCATTGCGCCTCCTTTGTAAAAATCACAAGATATTACTTAACGCCGAGCAACGCGTTTGCACAAGAGACCTCGCAACCCAGCAGCTTCAACCCAGCTCTTATCATGCACAGGTCTGGAAAACATATACATTTCTTTAATCTTAAAAATGAAACTTTTTTGGGTTTTTTTTGGTCAATTGAAACTACTATTTCCAGAGGTTAAAAAATAAACACGTAGTCTTGTCATCTAGCAGTTGCGTTTAAGAGTAGCAACCTTTAGGTTGTGTGATGCTTGGGAAAAGTTATCGTGTGTCTTCTGGGCCACAAAGATTCTTTCTGAGACTAATTCCAAAAGAAAATATACTGTGAAAACAAAACGACTCTTAAGGATTCCTTTTGTGGTTTGTTTTCATTCATTCTTCTGGCTTGATGTTGATGAAATAGGCTTTTTGAGTACCGTGCATAAATACTGAGTATACGCTTCATGAAAAATAAAAATACGCTAACTTTCCCGACAAAGATGATGTGTTACCTTTTGTAAAACACTTTTCACAAGAATTAAATTAGAAACTTTTTAAAAAGTGAAATACTGAGAACTCATGAAAAACCAGCTTTGTTCTGAAGTGCTCTGCAAGACTGAAAAACCTTTTTTTTGGCCTGAAAATTTTCTTTAATTCAAAATTCGTATTCTGCTTGTTGTTTACACCCCGAATCTGTTTCTGTGTCTTATTCCTGGATAATTTATTTTGGTTCCTGCTATTGTGCCAAAAGTATGATACACAAATATTCTCAAATTTGTCTTTAGCAGTTTTTGCTGAAACTCGAACATACATAAATCTGTCGTGACATTCACTCTTATGCTTCTTTATATGTTCTTGAGAGTTTTTACAGTCTGTTATGTCTTTGTTTTTCACTTACTGCTCTTGCATTTGTTGTAAAGATTAAATATACGTGATCTATATTTCAAGTTACCACTCCTAATTCTTTGGTCCTGTATATAGTTCAAAGAAATGCCAGACTGGTATGAAAAGTTTTGGTGCAATGAAACACAGATTGAAAGCAATGCTATTGACAGAACTTTATGGTCTGTGTTCTACTATTTACTCTGCAGATATATGGGTTTACGATGTAAACCTTGTCAAGTTATTTCACCGCTGTTACATGTGCAAACAATTTAATTGTACTTTGGATTTTGAAATATTGGCTCTCAATATATGATTGCATGATTTATTTTTGCAAGAATGTACTTAGCGTACCTATAATTTTTCTGTGCCAAACTATCAATCCCTCAACTCCACAAATGATTTTTGAATAAATTATGCATGTAAGAGCAGATGACTGCTCCAGGGTGTTATATAACTTTTTAAAAAAAATTGTACAACTGTCATCTAAACAATTTGTGCACACTTAAAATGCAAAACCCAACACATGTACCTTTTCCGTTATGTAGTTTAAGTGCACCTTTTGGAGCTCGATTTGGAAGAGTGAGATCCCTGAAAAGGCACAGCACATAAGATTCTTCCCACTTCTAACCATGGAAGGAGTGTTTTATCAGTGAGAGACCTGACGAAGCTGAACTGAGAAATAATGATAGACCATTTAAGTAGAGAGATTTAGATTTAATTGTTTTCTATAGTGCCTATAGCCATGATGGGCACTTTTTACAATGACTAAACTCACAAAGTACTTTGCTACTGGCCCTTCTTGTGACTTTATCAATGCCCAGATGGCTTGTGCCGATTGTCACTTATTGGCCAATCATCATTCTGGATGGAAAGAAACAAAAACAGCAACAACAACAAAAAAATTAATATCATAATATAAGCGTAATAATAAAAAACAAACAATCTCTTGTCCGTCCTGTCCTCTCCTTAAAACAAAAGAAGCTCTTAGAAACATCTTGGTATGTCTCACCCTGAGGCTTGTCAGCCGGGCATTTGTCTGCGCAAATGTCAAAGAGTGTGGTCTTAAAATGCAAAATCTTTAACCAAAAAAGTGACTGCTGGGTCTGGAGAACTACTGCTCTGCATATACCAGATACCCTTTGGGACAGTTCATCACTTCCTATGTATTTTGTACATTGCTGCGTACGTCGTGGTCGTGGCCTCATCTGGAAGAGGCAGGAACAGTCATAAAACTGGAGAAAACCGACAGACTGAGCGAAAATTGGGTGAGGAGGGGAGGGAAGGAAAACGAAAGGTCGGTTTTGGTTCACAAATGCAAGAACTGCACCAGGACCTTTAAAAGATGGAAAACTGAACTGCATTCTCTGACTCGTGAGCTTGGAGGTGTCTGTGCTCTGATACCCACATCTGGTGGAGCTTCCGTCTGGTTCAGCAACGTCAGTTCATGGGTCGTTGTCAGAAATATTGAAGGTTAATTGTCTGCAGAGGAGGCCAGATGATTAACATCACACATTTGCATTGTGTTAATGCAACAACCTCCATCGGTCCGCCCATTCATCCCATTTCTCTCACTCTAGTCAGATTTGGGATCCTCCCAAAGCCACATCTGGTTTGCTGTAGGAAGTAAT
Source organism: Columba livia (assembly GCF_036013475.1). Classification (NCBI taxonomy): domain Eukaryota; kingdom Metazoa; phylum Chordata; class Aves; order Columbiformes; family Columbidae; genus Columba; species Columba livia. Next base: position 83,022,472 of record NC_088642.1, read on the forward strand.
CTGTTTGCTAGTCCACACGCCAGAACAAAAACCACCTGCCATTTCGACCCCTTATCTCCCAATGTTCGTTCCATCCTCTAGAGGGAAAGCGTAACCTTAACCCACATAATAAAACCCGCTTAAGACATATTTATTATTTAGAACAAGAAGATACCAATGAAGAGCCCAGAACATTGATCGGGTAGTGAGGTGACTGCGAACTGGCTGAAGGGAAGAAGCCAGAGAGTCGTGGTCAATGGGGCAGAGTCCATTTGAGGCCTGTATCTAGTGCAGTGCCTCAGGGGGCAGTGCTGGGACCAGTACTATTCAATATATTCATCAGTTACTTGGATGAGGGAATAGAGTGACTGTCAGCAAGTTTGCTGGTGACACCAAGCTGGGAGGAGTGGTGACACTGGAAGCTGTGCTGCCATCAGAGACCTGGACAGGCTGGAGAGCTGGGCAGGAAAAATTGAATGAAATAGAACAAGGGCAAGTGTAGAGTCTTGAATCTGGGCAGGAACAACCCCAGGTTCCAGTGTAAGTTGGGGAATGACCTATTAGAGAGCAGCGTAGGGGAAAGGGACCTGGGGGTCCTGGGGACAGCAGGGTGACCATGAGCCAGCACTGGGCCCTTGTGGCCAGGAAGGCCAATGGGACCTGGGGTGGGTTAGAAGGGGGTGGTCAGTAGGTCAGAGAGGTTCTCCTGCCCCTCTGCTCTGCCCTGGGGAGACCACACCTGGAATATTGTGTCCAGTTGTGGCCCCTCAGTTCCAGCAGGACAGGGAACTGCTGGAGAGAGTCCAGCGCAGCCACCAAGATGCTGAAGGGAGTGGAGCATCTCCCGTGTGAGGAAAGGCTGAGGGAGCTGGGGCTCTGGAGCTGGACAAGAGGAGACTGAGGGGGGACTCATTCCTGGGGATCAATATGGAAAGGGGGAGTGTCAGGAGGATGGAGCCAGGCTCTTCTGGTGACAACCAGTGACAGGACAAGGGGCAATGGGTGCAAACTGGAACATAGGAGGTTCCACTGAAAGAGAAGAATCTTGTTGGGGGTGAGGGTGGCAGAGCCTGGCCCAGGCTGCCCAGGGGGTTGTGGAGTCTCCTTCTGTGCAGACATTCCAACCCGCCTGGACACCTTCCTGTGTAACCTCATCTGGGTGTTCCTGCTCCATGGGGGGATTGCACTGGATGAGCTTTCCAGGGCCCTTCAACCCCTGACATTCTGGGATTCTGTGACATATGGAACAACTCCTTAAAGGTGCTTTTTCTGGAATATCAGAGAGGTGAAATTCCGAGTGGAAATAACTACTGCATTTCTTGAATTATAACCTTGCAGGTGGTTAGTCTGAATTTTACATTTATTAGGTTCTTGGTTCTCTAAGAGCGTGTATCAGGTTAAAGAATGCATAGGTTTTATTGATATGTAGGTAGGTGTTTGTAGGTTGTGAAAACAGATGTGCTATGAATTTCCAAGCGTAAATTAAAAGTTCAGAGAACTTAAAGGAAATAAAACCTGGGGCAAAACACATTAGTTTTAGTAAAAAGCATAAATAACTCACGGACAGCAACGCATAGAAATAGCTCCCAGTATCACGTCTAACACAGGTAGGTTAGAACAATGCAAAAACATCGATATTACAAAATGCATGTGGGATATTAGGAGCAGAAGTGTTCAGACAACCTTAAATCTGAAATTATTAACCACGTAGGACCTATAACACTTTAAGTCTTTATGAGTTAGGCTAGAAAGTGAATTATCTATCCATGTAGAACTGAGTGCCAGCAGTGCCCACATCCTAAATTATAATAAAAATTAATCAGTAGGTTTTTAAAGGATTCCTGAAAGACAATATTGAGGTGGAAACAAAACAGAGTCAAGATGACACATGAAGATCTATTTAATACTATTTCTTTATCTAAATATCCAAAAGTTAGTAGACTTTTTACATGGATTATGCGTTTACATGGATTTACACAGATTATGGGACAAAAAATGAAGTACTTGCACGTTAGGTAATTACAAAGTTTTTTAAATTTAAATTTACAAAATTTACCAAAGTTACTTGTGTAAAGATATTGCTGTCCTCTAGTGAATCCATCTAGGGACAAAATATATATTTGACCATATCATTAACACTTACTTTAAGGAACACATCTGGGTGTATTGCTAACCATTGATCGTTTCCTAATGCACGAGTCCTTGTTTAACAATGTGATCACCATTATGTGGTTAAGTGAAGAGATGTAACTCAGGGCTGTTGTAGACATTGAGCTGTCTATTGATGCCGTGGCCGATTTACTGCGGAGACTGGGTAATGAGCTGTTTTACTTTGCTTTCTTCAGTAGGAAACATTATAAAGTATCTCCTCAGAGATGGTTGCAACCTACTAGCAGCTGAAGTTGTCAAGAATCTGAAGGACTTGATCTGGTAGTCATCAAATTTGCACTGGCCATGACTTGAGTTGTCAGCTTAGGGATAGTTGTCTACTAAACGTAGACCTAAAATCTTAATTAGTATCATCACTTCATGCCATTAGTACTTGGAAATTGCAATTTTTTCCTGTGACACTTGTTATAGAATCAATTTTTCAGAAAAAAAAGAAGAAAGGGTTTGGATTTATTTTTGATTTTTTGCATGATTCCTGGCCTTTCAGAATGTTTTTTCGCTAGCTCCGTATAATTGTTTCACTTGCTGCAATAATAACTGGCAGTCTATTCTCAAATGCTGTTGTAGAGAGGAATAATCTGGTTCCTCCACCATCTTTCTGATGGGTATTACAAGGCCCTCAGTGATACCCAACCTGCTCAAGACCTTGGTGCTTTTCTTGTACTGCCTGGGAGTCCAAAAGTAGAGGAAAAAGCAAGTTTGCCCTTGCCCGTTTCCTCGGCATTGCACTTAAAATAGGTTTAGAGCTTCTATTTCCACCTGCACTATTTACAACATGGTTTTGCACCAGCCGAGACCTCCACAAGATCTATATGCTCATGTAGGCCATCAGGTTACTCTCCCATTTCACGCCTAATTGGGCAACGTGTCTAATTCCTCAGTCTTTTGAATAGTCTTTGAATAGTGTCTGTCACTAAAAAGAGAAAAATCGCACGAATTTTAAGGAGTTCCAATAAAGTAGTTTTCTACCAGCCTATAATTGGTATCTTACCCTGGCTGAGAGGGAAACGGGGTATTTCTGCCAGAGGAAGCTAATTGGAAGGAGCAGCGTCGCGCCTGCCTGGCACCGCTGTGAGGATGCAGAGATTAATCGGCTTTGTTGCCTGTGGTCTCTCCAAAAACCCTTTCCTAAAGTAAAGCGCGATCTACGGGGCACCGTTCGTCAGGACAGCAGTCGCTAAAAGGCAGGGCTATGTCTTAGTGCCTGGCTTTTCCCAAAATTCTCTTTCTCTTCTGTCCTCCTCCAGTTTCATTGGCATTAATGCTGTCTCAGTTTTGCCCAGATTCTAATTTTATCAGCTGCCTTTCAAAAGTAGCAAGATGTTAAGATTTGGAGCACCCTCAACAGGATAATAAACAAATGTAATTAGAGATATTCCATGCCATGAAGTCTCCCATTTAAGCCCGTTTCATAAAAAGAGCTAAACATAATAAAATGTTAAAGGAGAATTAGGTGTAAGCATTAATGACACCGCACAGTTACCTGGTTTGTGCCATCTGACCCAATTCATTATTATAAATATAATAATTTCCCTTTAAGCTGACTCAGCTGAGCCATGAGGACAGATTTTCCCATTCGGAAAGGTCTGTTGTGCACAATAGACTTTAATTCTTATTTCTGATGACCTTTCTAGGAGCAGTTAACGTGCTTGGATTGCAGTGGTTGTGCAGCTCAGGTCCCACACTTGGGGGATCAAATCGGGCTCCAGTTACCTTCATTTACTGAGGATAAATGTAAATATGAGATGCTCTTGGATCAACAAAGAGCCAGCACATAAAATACAAAAGCAAAACATTGCAGCTTTATCAGCCCATCACTCTGCAAAATGAAATTAATCCTAAGCCCATTTTAGAATCAGCAGAACTTAAGAATACAGAACTACTGTTTTACTAAGAAAAGCCAAAGAAAGCAGCAATCTGTTGTACTAATTTTAGTCCTAATTTTACACACCTCACAATGTAAAAACGATCAGTTCTTTCAAATGTCTTTCATTTTCCTTCAATTAAGGGTTTAAGTTTAAGGTAAGCAGTCTTGATTAATTAATGGTATGTCATTTAGCAATCTTATACAACTCTTATTATTACTGTAATTTCAGTGAAAAAATGTGAATGTTGCAAAAGTACCTATTCAGCGTAAGTGATGTTGCCAAGATGATGGGTTTCTATACCCCGAAGGTCAGTTAATAGAATCACTACATTTCCAACCAACCAACCTCTGCTGTTTCTCAGTAAGGACCAAGGAACAAGTTCAGTCCCAAACCCACATTCAGATTCTCTAAAAGATGTACATATAGAAAGAGATTTGGACAAGAAAAACATCCAAATCAAATACTGTGCAAAGGTTCAGCTTTTATTCTGGCTGGTTATTCTGTCTTGTCAGGTCCACGTTGGTCAAGATTGTAAATATACTCCAGCTAAGAAAGACAACATTTTCCTAGTGCTACCCAGTGGATTACTGCTGAATTAATCTGGCAGGGTGAGAAGGGAGGAAGGGGCATAAAGAATTTATTTAAAAATATATACATATGTATATATTATATGACTGTTTACAGCTTATTCCAGAACCAGGTATGTTGTGAATTTAAAGGATAACAACCAGTTTGGAATAACTCCCCATTTCAGAGCGAGGGTTGTTGCTCTGGGTTCGCTTATGTCACTCACAAAGCTCATCCTATTCAGAATAAGTGTCTCCCAGAAGTGGAATTTGCTGTATGTGACCACACAAAAAGCGGGTTATGCACAACAGATTTTGATAAAATAGGAAAGAATATTGTAAACTCCAGATTTTGTGTTCACTAACACTTTATTAGCGTGGCTTGGAGCATGTGTGCCTCATTGTGACAACACCGTACCTGCCGTCGTAGGCAATCCCTACAGCCATGTGTTTGGTCTTAAGACCACAGTTAATCTTCAAAGGTGAAATAGAAAGCAAAGATAAAGTTTTTACACTTCATCGCTTCTTTATGATCTGAAATGGCCACATCAGCAGCAGAGGGAAAAGTCTGGTTTATTCTTTAAATACTACTTTTAGCATTTTTGAAGTACCGGTGCCTCAGAGCCCTTTTGTTGCTTTGGAGGTGCAAGATGGACCAGTCCCCATTTTCATTGTAAATGGTTTGCTATTATATATACATGATAAAAAAAAAAAATAACAGGAGCAATTAAGAGGAGGAAAAAGTGCATTTCATATTAGGCCCTACAGCAGCATTAGTGAAATGGTTACCCATGCTGCTGGTGAAGTTTTTGGGAAAAAAATGTGTCCTCCTCCTATTCGAGTGGCCCGAATTATGTCCATAGTGGCATCTATACGATGTGATGCGAACAGGAGCAGCTGCAGCTCAGATTGCAGCCTGAACAAGACCCGGCCGGGGCCCTTAATCATCCGTTCCCTTGGACCTCCAGTGCAAGAAACAAACAGAAAAGTGATGGATAGTTTCTGCAGAGCTACGGAAATATTAACTGCACCTTGTGTATGAAAATTACTGTCACAACAGCCACCTAACTCGGCTGTTTTTAGTCTTTGGGGAATGAATTTTACTGAAAAGAAGAATATTTAATATTTGGAAAATCTGAATATCAGACAGGGCTTACTCTGAAGATCAAATTGTACCATGTTTATCAGAAATAAATATCGCGTTCTTTATCATTTTCTTAGTTCGCTATTAGGATGGTCCTTCGAGCGCTGCCTGCAGATAATTCTTCTAAATCAAAAGATGCATAAAAAGATCTCCAAACTTTCGATGCTGCTAATAAGCTTCTCTATAATGTGTCTTTTAAGCCATAACACACACCAGATGCCACGTCAGGATTTGCAAGGGCGATGAAGCTGGTGCAGCTTTGCTTGGGACTAATGGCCACGGGTGCTCATTCTGGCGCAACTCACAGCGCTGCAGACCCGTGGCCAAAACCCGTGCTTTTTCCATAAATTTTGGCTGATTTAATGGCAGGACCAACTGGAACACAAGCGCTAAGGGAGAGAAAAGGTCCTTGAGCGACACAACCGTGGTCTAAATGGTAGGTAGAACCACATCATGGGTGTTTGCTTAGCGCGTGTCCAAAGCTGCATTATTTTCAGAGCGAGTTTTACGTTTCCAAAGGAGTTCTGGGTTTGCCATTCAGGTTTATGCCTCCGCAGTATCGAGATACACCTGCCTTGTTCTGTGACATTTTCATGTATTTTTGCTCGTTTTACGCATGTGTGAACAATCGCTGCCTGGTTGGGGTGACTAGACAGTAACAGAGGAACATTATTTAGTTTAAAACTCCTACTCAAGATACATATTCCTGAGCTTTCTAGTCCTGTCAGTTATAACTAAGCCATTAAGTTAATCATGTTGAATCCAGAAAAAGGTGCTACCCGAAACCTGTCAGGGTAATTGTTCTTTATCCGCCGAAGTAGGAGTGCTCTGTGTCAAGTAAACATTTTTTAAGTGTTCCACCATAACCTTCTCCTCATCTTCAATATCTGCACCTTCTTGCATCTCCCACCTGAAAGAAAAATAGTTTTTATTAATTTTTTGTGTGTTTTAAGCCAGGCTTTAGAACAAGCAAGCGACTACCGGAGAAAAACTGGAAAAGCCAATGGCATTTTGGAAGCCGAGCACGTGTTCTCAGCGCTGCGAGTCCGCAGGGAAAACTCAAGCACCACCCGACATCCAGCCCAAATATTTAATGTGAATGGTCATTGTTCTCTCGCAGTGAGGATAATGTATTGCAAAATACCACAAAACTGACCGGCTTTGTTTCTTTAACCATCAGGTACACCCGTCACACCAAAACCCATCACATTCTTCCCTCTCTCCACGTGAACACTCAATTCTAGTTTAGGATAAAGTCCTAATACCATTAAAATGGAAAAAGTGAAAAATATGAAGGTGATTTTGTTTTTTTTTTCTTTTGTAGTTAATTAAATATGAAACCTTAAGAGTCACACAGCATTCCCTTGCAGAAAATCAGGATAATAAATGCAGAAATAGTGCTGATACACCGTCAGCTAAACTTTGTATCGCTCTAATTATGCCTAGATAATGCTCAGTAATGTGGCTCTATCTCTTTTACAAATTCGTGGATATTTAAGAGTTTGATATCCCTCTAATATTAATCTCTTTCTGTTCTAAGTAGATAATACAGCATAGGCTCCCAGTTCAGACCAGCTGAAGACAAAAGGTAAAGCATGAATGCCGAACACAGAAATCATATTTTCAAGTGTTAAATCCAGTAGATTATAAATGAGCCATAGGATGATCCTGTAAAGTAGGAGACGTGTAGAGAAGCAGCGGAACAAAGGCTGCTTTTAGGAAACCGATGTCAGGAGCAATACTTTAATCCTGTCCCCACACTTATTAGGTTCTCATTCAGACTGCGAAAACCAGAAGCCGTGTACAAGTTTAGATTGGTGAATAAATCAAATATAATGCAGAATGGTGGGAAGTGTATATTGCTTTCACCATATTTATTTGCTAAAAAAGAGGACCGTCATTACTGGCAATAAAGCATGGTGTGCACTTCTTGTAACTGTATTTAAAAGCTTACAAAAAACAGAAAAAGAACAAGTGCTCTGTAGTACAATCTGATTGCTAAAACACAGTTAGGAAAAATATATTCAATGAACATGTATAAATTAGCATATATACATCATGCCTTTACCTTAAAACCTGAATCTGACAAGCCACATTACTGCCTGGAGTGAGGAAGCATCAGAACAAGCAAAGCGTACTATGAATAAAATTATAAATACCGCATGTCTATGATCAAAGTTTTGGAATAATTAACTTCCTATTACTGCATACTACTGTCATACTTAACCTAATCTGAATATTAACATTAGGTGCAATTAATTGCTACTGTGTCTCTCTGCTTCATTCTCCTCCCAGGTGAGTGCTGTAGAACAGGGTGACTGGTTTCCCTTCTTCCTTTTGCTAATGTACCTTTTCAAACACAGGAAGAAGTTGTGCGAGCCTTAATTTGAATTTATGGTCCTCAGAGCCATTCCAAAACACCACTTTACCAGTCAAATTGATTCATTTTTAATTAATTTGATTTGTTGCGTATTTTTAAGTAGAGGAGCCGTTTGCTCAGAAGGACGACAACTGGAAATGCTAAACGCGATACATTCAAAACAGTTATTGCTGGAGGTATAACACGGAAATCTGGCAGTGTTGGCTAATGGAAGCTTAGCAATAAATCAGCAGATTCCTTTTAAAGATAGTGACTTCATACTTGTCAGCACATTTCATTGAATCTTTAAACGTTAGTGTTGGTAAAAATCTTCAATGTCATCCAGTTTGGACATTCTTTACTGTTCACTTTATAACAAGTTATTACTAATACATTACATTATCATTTTATCAAAAAGCAGGCTATTTTTAAAGCATTTAAGCAGGTCCAATGAGGATTAAAATGCCTTCTATGCGTTCGCTTAGCAGTATCCGTGAATTAAAGAACTATGAAATGAGCCTGACAAACACCTGGTCCCTCAGCTAATTTTCCCCTCTCATGTTTGAAGTCTGGGGACAATATCGCCTTTTAAAAGACAGAAAGCAAGAAGGCCAGAACGTATCTTTGCTGTTCTCAACGGGATGAGAAACCACTCGGTTGTGTTCAAGTGGAAGAAGAGTCAACATTTCTATTCAAAAATTTGTCCAAAGTAGAACATGTTTTTACTAGCATGTCTAAAATGTGCAACAATTGTTTTGGCAATAGTAATTGGTACAAATCCAACTAGCCAGTTCAAGTAATGTGGATGTGAATGAAATTACCATCATGAATTACTTTTGAAATGCAAGGTTCGCCAGTGGGACAGCCAACCTGCTCACCTCTCTTATTTCAAGTTATTAGTAATGTAGCTCTTAGAGAAATGTTCCAAATCTGTTGTATTTTAGTCTGGCTATATCTCAGAAGAATGAGTAAAATCAGCACTTTGAAAGGGCACTGGAATTATTTGAACCAATCCATCGTATCACCATCTACATTTTTGCTTAAAGTACCTACAATATGATGAGTCCAAGTGCCCAGAAAGCCCAGCTTCCAGTATATTCCTCATATTTAAAAGAAAGCATACGTTTAGAATAAAATGTCATCGCTTTTGTAATCTTCAGGGTAGCACTGCAAGTTTTCCGGCCAATACTGCCTGTGCACTTACAGAATTAAACATTTGAAATCTGTTTTCAAAATTCGCTGAAATCTCGAATAATGCAGAAGGCACATTGTGTGTAAATTGCCTAAAAACTTGTCTCTGAATGCTGTTCCTTTCTGTGTTGAATGTGGCTAAAGAAAGGAAAGACATGTAGCAATGGATCCATGTGCTATCCCTATAATTAATATCAATACACCATTTATATAAATGGGTATAGAGGGCTGTGCAGAGATAAATATGTTTTTGTGCCAGGTGATACACTTGCTGCTTTGATTTTCTGTTGCGATATTGCATTTATGTCGTAAATTGTGGAATTATTCCTATGACGGCACCTTTGAAAAACCATAATAGGGACTATATGTTACATTTAGGTGCTTGTTAGAGATCAAAAGGAAGTACATGCTGTTGATACCAAAGCAGTAGTATATTAAGTCAGAAATAAAACACACAGTGTAGCATGTATGTAGGATTACCAAAAGTGACAATGACTTTACCTGTAGCAGATTGCCACATTTTAGGAAATTTCATTAGGTTTAATAGATACTATTTAATTAGTTACTAAGTTTGCTATTACTGGTCATTATTTAAAACAGTGTGTGGAGATTATAGGGTAAAAAATATGTAAAAAATTAAAAGCAAGAATAAACATGAACAAAATTGAAATAAAACATAAGAAGGCTTTTCAACTCAGATGTATTTTGAACTGTGAAAAATTTCCGTATTAATATTATTTGAGAGACTAACCATACCCTTTCCTTAAGCTTACACAAAACAACGTCTAAAAAGTGAACAGTTTACAGAGTTTTCTAGTGGTATTTTATTTATTGCTAATAGTGCTTATGCAATGTTTTGTTATCTGTTGACTTTCTTAATGTCTTGAAAAATGTTGCATCACATGTAACTCTATGGAAGGAACAAAATAGAAAGGAAACCAATGACACCATTGTTATTTCCCGTGGAAAAGCTAATATCTCAGGTCCGCTTGTATGGAAGTGCTGGGAAATGATGAAGCATTAACTGATAGCCAAAAACATGCATTTCCATATTGAATTATAGCAATATTTAATAATTGCTCTGCAACAGCAATGGGTTTGACACTGAGCTAAGAAGATGACATAATTCACATCTAACCTATTAGTAAATCAGATGCAGACAGTGCCATTCAAACACCCTAACATGGGTAAATATTCAGACTTCAAGCACCGCAAGCTCTTAAGCTTATCTGTTTTTAATGTGAATTACCACTGTTTTCAAGAGGAATTTTGATAAAAACACAAGGAGAGAGGGTCTTCTGTCAAGTATTATGTAAGAAGGCAAGAGTGAGGGAAAAAAAACATGAAAAAGGTGCTTAAACTTAACTTACATTCCCTTTTATCTTTATGTGGTTTAAGAGTCATTTCATGTAACTTACAATAAAATATTTTCCACATATTCACCTTAAATTTCTTCAATAAACAGTTTTGCTGTAATTTTCCAACCCCTGCCTAAACGCATTTATTTATAAATAACACTGTAAACTGAAGGAGGCGAAAGAAAGCAATAGTTTGTGCTTAAACAACTAATTGATGCAATTTTGTGAAATTGAGATGGAATTAATCCCATTGTTTATTGGGTGCAGATATTCTGCACGGGACCTCACCCTCATACGCTCTGTGGCATATTCTTGTAGGGTATTCTTGTGGCATATGCCAGCTGTGGCATATTCTTGTAGGGTATATATTATAAATTTAAATGTACATGTTTATTTTATTCCAAAATAAACTTACACATTTAACTGTATTAGAAGATTGCCAAGAAAGTCAGTAGTGTTCTCTACACCGGGCAGAGAAATCGTGCAGTTAAATAAAATACAATATCTTGCTGCCAGCTCATAGAGCATTTTAATTAATTACTTTTGTGCTTCCTGAAGTGCACGAGAGACACAACTGTGGATTAAGCTATTTCAGGGCAGTGAAACGATTGTTTTATCAATGTCTAGCATGTTATACTTCGCCACCAGACAAGAAATCTCAGCAGCTGGTATCTTGTTTGACATTTTTAAGTAATAGAACATACATCTCTGTAAGTTTCACTTCATATTTTGGTTGTGTTACAAACACACTTTTTGTATCACGAGAAATCATAGACCGTGAAATGCATTTTATATCAGTGTTAGACAGCCCACTAAATCCAGTGTTTGTCCGTAATCTCAAGTCCTGAAAAATCATGTAGTTTCTATGGCAATGTTTTGTTATTTTTTCAATGGTAATATTGAATTAAAAGGGAAGTCTCTGGTAGGTTAATCACATTGAATTTGATTAATTTTTCTTCAAGACTGTGACTGACATTTAGACTCTTCAAATGTTAACAGTTCTAAAGACACCTACTTTGTTTCAGTCATTTGTGTAGCGTTTTCTTCAGATTCTTAATCTCTCTTGAATTCTTCTACTGGACACATAATCCCCATAGGACACAAAAAAGGAGAAGGAGAGGACACACGTACACAACTGCTGCACAGCTGAGCAAGACCCAGAGGAGCAAAGTGATGGTGTGAAGATCCTGGTGGTGTATTCACACCGAAATCACACCAACTGGGACAACATCGCTCTGTCTACCTAATGCAAAACAATCCACGCCTCTTCCTCCATCCAAAATAAACAACACACCCATGCGGTGGAAAGTCACATTGCCTTCAGGAAGAAATCTGTGTGAAAATCAGTGTCCTTCACCAGAAAAAAAATCAAAACTGAAAATTTCTGCACAATTTTGCTAAGTTCCTCTTTCTTACATATACACAAGCGTTAAAAGCATAAATAGTAGTTCTCGTGGCATCTTTCTCTATGTCCTCTACGAAATAGATGAATTCATTTAACTGTTGGGGAAAATTCTGGGAAATTTTTAATGTTTAATTGGTTTAATGTTTAATCTCCCAGAATTTTCCCCAACAGTTAAATGAATTCATCTGTTTCTTAGAGGACGTAGAGAAACATGCCATGAGAATTACTATTTATGCTTTTAATTATCTGTATGGCACAAGAATTGGAGTGAGGGAAAAATAACCTACAGGAAGATGCAGCTATATGGGATCAAAAGCGACCAAAAGAAGAGCCAGGATTTTGAAGTAGTGAAGAAATCCGTACATGGGAAACGTTTCATAAAGCATGTCACGAGAACAGAGCTCTGACTCAGAGGTTAACCTGTCCTGGCTATGAAGTTAAGACATTTGAAGGATATTCAAGAAGTTTTGAACTGAAATAGAAATTTCACAAGTGTTGGAACGAAACGATGAAAGACGGTTTTCCAGGGCGAGAACACGGCTACAAAGGATGTTGTCAAGGGCAGCCAAAGGCACACAGTAAAAATCTCAGCAGGATTCCAGCTGTAATAAGAAAGGAGAGATTGTATTTACCCAGTTCCCCTCCTCGTTATTGGTGTTTGCTGTCCCACATCTTCAAAAAACAGTGAAGACTCACAGACACTAAGTTGCAGACAGCAGGAACGTCTTGTGATGACCCTTTCTCTTAGGTCTTTCTTTTAATTTAACCTGTTTTGTTCATAAATCTAAACCAACAGAAAATATCCTCAGCATTTCAGTTGGTCCTTTAAAAAAATCATGAAGTTAAATTTCCATTTTTCAGTGTATTCTTGCAACTCAACTGCATAGCTTTAAATAATGGACATTTAAATTAGGCTTATAATGACCAAGCTTGGTTGAAGCTGTCACCATATCCTGTTCTGAAGACCGACCAGTTTGTTAGCTTTCTGCAGCGACAGAACTTTTTAAATTCTATTTTCAATTTTATGAGATTTCTTATTTTATACACAACTCGTATTCTACTCCTCTAGGTCCAACACCATTTACGTCGCAATGAAGTTGATGTTGTAGCTAGTGCGTCAAAACATGGAAAGATGCCCTTAGTAATGGTTTGATAAGTGTTTCCAGCTTGGGTGAGAAAACACATTTATGTGTAGGCATATATGTGTATATATGACATGAATTAATTAATGGTAACGATATAGACTGATAAAGAAAAGGGAACGTACCGAACAATTAATAGAAGACTAATTACACAAGCACAACTACAAGCACAACTAGTGTGAAATGAAACCAGAAGTTTCAGGCACTTAGATATTTACTCCCTAGAGCAAATTAGGATTGTATTGTGCATAAATCCTAAAGTAAGAAAGAGATACAAAAGAGAGAAATTGCAAAGTTTTGCTCCACATTGATCTAATCCACTAATATTCCTGTTTTGTGATGTGAAGTGGATGCTGGCACATTCCCCGAACTGGCAGGTTTAGGGAACGTATCTGCCACTCTATTGTTTGCCTTTTAATAAATACATTTCTTTAAATCCTAACCAGTGAAAAATTTGGCTGAAAGATCTTGAATAACAGGTCAGATTTTAAATGACCTGTTCATTGTCAAATAATTTTAATTAAGGTGAGCCTTATAAATTTAAATCCAATGTGGTTCCAGTGTTTTAGAATAAATAATGTTTTTATCCAAAATAATATTTCAATATGGATTTTAAATAATATTTCACAAAGTATTTTCTTTTTTCACCCAAACCAATATTTTCAGCTTTTCCAATATGTGTAAAGTATTTCATGTTTAAAACAAGTCACTTTGTGTTATTTTTTGCTGTTGATTCATAAATTATTTAAACAAATAAAACCCCAAACCCTAATAACAATATACAGCTACATATTACTGGACTTGTGCTTTACTCAGATTTGGACCAAAACACATTTTCCGTTAGTTCAACTCCTTAGGAACTTAAGCAAAGTTTACTCACAGAGGATAATTTCTCATAATGACATTCACAGAAATAATCATGCTAATAATAATAATAATAATAATAATAATAATAATAATAATAATAAATGTGCTTGTTGCCTACAGACTTCATCCTCTCCCCCTGCTTTTGTTTCTTCTCCAGACGATCCCCAAAACCTCTAGTGCACAATTGTCATTTCTCATGACTCTCTGAATTAAGAACACTCTATGCTTGATTGTGCAAATGTGTACATTTCAAATGTATATGCATATAGCTTACATATATATATACACGTATACAAGTAACAGGGTAATAGAGCAGGCATTCAAGAGGGCAGATGCTATAGAAGAAGGGGATCAACGATACTACGTCTAAGCTAAGTGGATGGAGGTGAATATTCAAAGAATTTCGCGTTTTCAATAATTTTGAATAACTTTGTAATCCTATAAAATGGATTTAATGATTTTGAGCGTTAATAAATATGTTTTTTCGGGAACACCAAGAGGCCCAAATTCACAAAAGGAAGTATCTTATGATCAGAGTGCCGGCCACATTTCCCGTCAGTGAATGTGAGTTTTACCTGCACGTGATTACATGGCAGAGCTTAGGAACCAAAAATGCATCTACAAAATATACCCTGCTCTTCAGATCATGCACTACTTGTTCCCCCTCTTCACCCCTCCCCTTTTTATTTCAATTTACAAAGGCTTTCCATAATGAACGTTGAAAACCCACCCTAAATACTTTAAAAGATTAAGCTTTCAAATGTGGTTACTCTGGCATATGTATGTCCCGTAAATACAAACACAAGATATATCTGCTGAGAAATTATATTTGATAATTTGACAGCTTTGTGGCTTAGGAATATAAAAAATTCATATTTTGTCAACAAGATACTTACTCCATTTGTTAAGAAGGGGCTACTATGGCAGCATAGAGAGAGGAATATTTTGAAAACACAGATTATTATAGGAGTAATATAATCCTGTATTTTTCTTAGTGCATTTATTTAAAAAAAAAAAAAATTTCTTTCTTTTAGAAGAATTCTACTCAGTTCATAACAGGAAATAAAAATGCAATCTAAGCAGAACAAGTAGGGGAGCCAGGAAGCTGATTTTCACTAGCACCTAAAGGTTCTACTCACTTTGAGGAAACGATGGGCTGCTGGGAAATCTTATGTCCTTTTTTGCTCACACCAAAGAAAAAGCCATTCCTGCCCGGCCAGAATCCCCCTGTGTCCCATTAGGACCAGGCATGTCCCATCCTGGGGCGTTGTAGGCACCTGAGGTTGGTGTTCATCTAGAGGAGGTTCACCATGGCCATGTCCTGCTGGAGTTGGAGTATGTCCAAGGACTCTATGACCTCTTCAGGCAACCTGGCCCAGAGTTTGATCACCCTTGGAGTAAAATAAGTTCTTCCTTACTCTTAGAATCATAGAATCATTTATGTTGGAAGAGGCCCTCATGATCATTGAGTCCGACCATAACCATAACCCAACTCTGGCACTAACCCATGTCCCTAAGAACCTCGTCTAAAAGCCTTTTAAACCCCTCCAGGGCTGGTGACTCCAGCACTGCCCTGGGCAGCCTGTTCAATGCCCCACAGCCCTTTGGGGAAGAAATTGTTCCTAAATCCAACCTCAACCTCCCCTGGTGCTCTTTCTATGTGGAATGATGGACAGTTGTAGACAAATGGCAGTGACAGCACTGAGATGCTCCCCGTTCTGCAAGTGGAGCAGATATGTTTGTGTGGTACCAGCTCAAGGGAAGGAGGTCATACCTGCTGTGATGAGGGCAGGCTTTAAATTGCTCAGATAGCAGTTTTGGCATTTTACACATTCTAAACCTTCAGCTTGCAGTTTGAATAATCCTTGAATATAGTATATTTATACATGATATGAAAAGTAGAGAGCACCTTATGGAAAATGCTGACAGCAATCCAACACAGAATATCACAAGATGGTGCACAAGAAAAATTGCGTTAAAGGGAATATAATCACAATAACATAGAGAAGTAAAGTAATTATCAAGGCTGCACCTCGAATCCTGGGGTCAGTTTTGGGCTCCTCATGCCAAGAAAGGCCTTGAAGTGCTGGAGCGAGTGGAGAGAAGGGAACGGAGCTGGTGAGGGGCTGCAGCACAAGTGTGATGGAGCGGCTGAGGGACCTGGGGGTTCAGCTGGAGAACAGGAGCTGAGGGGAGACCTTCTGATCTCTGAACTGCCTGAAAGGAGCTTGGAGCCAGGGGGGTCGGGCTCTGCTCCCCAGGAACAAGCGCCAGGAGCAGAGGAAATGGCCTCAAGTTGCACCAGGGGAGGCTGAGGTTGGATTTAGGAACAGTTTCTTCCCCAAAGGGCTGTGGGGCATTGAACAGGCTGCCCAGGGCAGTGCTGGAGTCACCAGCCCTGGAGGGTTGGACAGATGAGTAGTGTCTGAGTTAGGTTATAGTTGGAGCTGATGATCTTGAGAGCCTCTTCTAACCAAAATGATTCTCTATGTTTCAATATAATCCAGCTGCCACCAGGATATACCTATTTTCGTCCCGGCAGGTATATTTCCTGGTATGACTATATGCTTTTCTGTAGAGCTCCTTGGGAAGGGGTAGTCAATGAGAAAAGTGTCCCAGGCTTGGTGGTGTGGGAGACGGGGTTCCCTGGGTGTCCTGGCATCCTGCCCAGCTCACAGCATCATTAGGGGACAATTCCCTCATCCAGATGCCAGCGGTCACAGTTCTCTCCCGTGTGTCAAATGCTCCTACTAGTGAATGAAACCTCCTGTGTACAGCTCTAGGTCCTCAGGACAGGACAAACGTGGGCCTGCTGGAGAGGGGCCAGAGGAGCCCCAGGAATGATCCGAAGCTGGAACAGTTCTGCTGGGGGACAGGCTGAGAGAGTTGGGGTGTTCAGATGGAGAAGAGAAGCTCCGTG
This sequence comes from Columba livia, assembly GCF_036013475.1. NCBI lineage: Eukaryota > Metazoa > Chordata > Aves > Columbiformes > Columbidae > Columba > Columba livia. The sequence continues at coordinate 83,039,440 of NC_088642.1, forward strand.
AGACCTTAGAGATGCTGGAGGGAGTGGAGCATCTCCCGTGTGAGGAAAGGCTGAGGGAGCTGGGGCTCTGGAGCTGGACAAGAGGAGACTGAGGGGGGACTCATTCCTGGGGATCAATATGGAAAGGGGCAGTGTCAGGAGGATGGAGCCAGGCTCTTCTGGTGACAACCAGTGACAGGACAAGGGGCAATGGGTGCAAACTGGAACACAGGAGGTTCCACTGAGAGAGGAGAAGCAACTTGTTCCCGGTGAGGGTGGCAGAGCCTGGCCCAGGCTGCCCAGGGGGGTTGTGGAGTCTCCTTCTCTGCAGACATTCCAACCCGCCTGGACACCTTCCTGTGTAACCTCATCTGGGTGTTCCTGCTCCATGGGGGGATTGCACTGCATGAGCTTTCCAGGGCCCTTCAACCCCTCACACTCTGGGATTCTGGGATTCTTAGTGTGGCTTTTCCAGACTTAAAAGGGGCCCATGAGAAAGATGGGACAGACTTTTGAGCAGGGCCTGTTGTGACAGGACAAGGGGTGATGGTTTAAACTAAAGGAGGTAGGTTCAGGCTGGACATGAGGAAGCAATTGTTGTCCCTGAGGGTGGTGAGAGCCTGTGCCAGGTACCCAGAGAGGTGGTGGATGAACCATCCCTGAGACATCCCAGGCCAGGCTGGACGGGGCTCTGAGCAACCTGAGCTGGTGAAGATGTCCCTGTCATGGCAGGGGGAACTGGGGGAGCTGGGAAGGTCTTGTCAACCCAAACCATCCTGTGATTCTATGATTAACTTCCCAGGGCTTTGGATGAGCCTGTAGGAATATCTAACTCCTTCACAGGAGCCACCTATACCCTGAGAAAAGGAAAGACGTTGCCTTTACATTACTTTATCCATGCAGGTCTATCCCTGTGTAGAAAAATCAAAGTGATTATAACATTTTTGATAGATGAAATACTGAATTACACTGGCCAAAATCAGATGTTTGTACTGCACATCAGTCCTTCATTTCCTTGTCTGACACTCCCAGGGTAAATGTTGTCCCTCCAATGCTGAGCAGCATGTGAGTAGTGCCTGTATGTCTTACATAGAAAATAGATGTCTAGAATAATAAAATCTATGATAATTTTTTGAGCTCTGAAGCACATTTTTGAAAGCACGTTTTTATGGAAACTGTGCACTAAACGGCACGACCATTAATGGCTAATACTGAGTCAGGATGAATTCTCTAATGGTAGAGATTTGGAAAGAATATTCCAAAAATAAAGCAAAATAAGAGGCAGGGATAAATTGTCTGGTTTCCATTATTAAATACAAAAAGATGACTTGAAAAAGCCTGGAAGCCTAACAGATGCCTCTTATTTTATTTTCAAAACTTTTTAGTAGCTGGTTGGATAGCCCTGTCTCACTCTCCCTGAGGATCAATGGGGCCAGACTGAAAATGCAACAACCAATTGATGCAGAGATACCACCCCAAAGAAGAATAAAATAATCTGTAGATAAGAATCTACATAGCCTAAAATATCCATTTCAGACTAATGAAGAGGTGAATAAACAAATTCAGAGGAGCAGATGAAGAGGCATAAACAGGACCTGTGCCGCAGCGTGTTTCCTTGTTGGCCATTTAGTTCTTTCACTGTTGTATTGCAAATTAAATTAATGAATAAATGAATATATGTTCATGTTTGGGAACTGAAAAGCCTGTAATTTTCCCCAGTTGACTCCATGCAGAATAATATTTTTGTAACTATTATTTACATCCAGAAATGGGGAAACTACAAGAAGGTACATGAAAAGAAGACTGAAAATATTGGAAATCAGACGTGCACACCAAGATCTTGCAACCAAGGTGAGAGCTGAGCAGATTCCCCCATAGCTCCCAGAATAAATTGTCAAACAGCTTTTCTCTCCCTGCTCAGCTCACATCCACCTCTTTACCTGCTGTTGACTGGAAAAAGTTGAATAAACAAAGGCAAATTTCATCTAGTTTCCATCAATTACAAAGCCTGGTGACTCTGCAGAAAAGGGTGCTGAACTCTGGAGTGTAACACTGATCTTGACGAAAGCATCTATAAAAGTTAACTCCACGAAGCTGTGTATTAAATACATTTTAAAATAATGTTGATTAATGAATTTGCTCAACTTGTGTACACTGCAAATCTTTTTTAAACCACAGCCCTGGAAATTTTTTAACTGTACGTAGTGTTTATGATATTTCACCATACATATTTAGAATAGTTGTTAAATAGGGGTTGATTAAACAGAAATGAAAACTTCTTAATATACCTCATATTTACTGTAGCTTTTTTCCACTCCTCCATTCCTCGGAAAGTTAAATACCGCTGTGCAAATAAAGGGTATGAGGATCTAGTTTTCAAATTTATCCAGTAGAATAATTTTATTTACAATATTGGCTCTATTAATGCAAGCAGTGATTGAGGAATTTTCCTATACTTAATATAAATACTTAATATAAATCCTATATAAATATAAATCCTATTAAATTATTTTTCATTAATTTGTTAGTGTTGCAATAGCCAAAACCTTGTGGTACAAAATGAAAAAAAACAACAACCCAAACATGAATATAATATGATAAATCAGCAGAACAGATCTAATATTGCCTTGGTATGTCCTCCAGTGAAGACTTAATTCATTTCGGGCTAGTGAGAATAATATTTGGCAAATTACTTGACTCTTTCTGCTGGCATTGTTTTACAGGGTACATAAGCTAAGGATGGCGTTATTCAACAGATAGAGCAAAAAGTCAGTTTTACCGCTTGTTGCATAAGATACAGATGAAAAAGGCACTCAGGAAAGCACGGGCACCGTGCAAAGACTTGGTTCAGACACGTAGATTCGGTTGAATTGCACAGGTTTGTTGTCTCTATCATCTAAATGATATTTATTCCCACTGATGGATGGAACCGAGAACTTGCTTGGGACTACGTGCAGACAGATCTGCAACCAGGAGACTCATGAAGACATATGTTCACAACTCGTTCTGACGCAGAAAACACCAGTTTGGTGAATGCTTTATTTTTATGGCTATATACCCACTTTTACATCATTTTCTAAAGGAAAACACATTTAAAAGCCAGAAACCAACAAAATGCCTTCAGATGGCTTAAGAGGCTGCCTATCAATTAATGCCATTTTCAGCATCTGAAACAGGAATCTGTAGCCTATTAACTTCTCTGCAGCTGCTTATACATTTCAGAGAGTGTGATGCCAAGCAACAGCGTTGGATCAGCCCTGATTAGGATAGATCTGAGGCAGAAAAGAGTTAAAAAATGTGATTGTGATATTTGAACTCCTGGTAATGCACTTTTCATTTTTCTAAAAATCAGAAATCAGCACAAAGTTCAGTGCTTTCAGAAAAAGAACAATTCCTGCACAAGGAGCTGCCAAAGAAATAAAGAGATGATGGATATTACAATAAATGAGACCATGAAGCCAAAGGTAGTGCAACGTTTCTCTCGTTTTGAAATTCTAATTCTCTCAATGTTTCTGCTCAAGGCAAATGGCATTCTTACTACATATTTGTGGGGCATCACGTGAACTTTATTCCAGTATAAAATATTGAGAGAATAAATTGTTGAAAATGTATTTAAATTGTTTTAATTATTCAGTATTTTAAAATAAGAATTACAGATTTAGAAATTACACAGAGCTGTGGGATCATAAAACCGGCACTTGCAATGTCTATTTCATCCTAACCAGCAGTTTTTCTGTTCCTGAAGCATCTGCAATCCGTGGATATGGCCGATAACATGAAGACGGAGGTGTAAAAACATGCTTTTTCTGCCCACTTACAGCATTTTGTAGTGACTGAGTCACTTCTGAGATGAAGAGATGAAGCGCTTGTAGTGGCTGCTGTAACATCTTCACGAGCATAAGAACCTTCGGTAGGTCAAGCACAAGATGACTATAGGCCCGGCTCATTTATATCCTACACTCATACAAATTGTAGTTAAATAAATGCCAATCCTACACTTTCTACCTCACACAGTTACTCACCACCAATCTTTTAACACCCCTACTCTGGATACGTGCACACATTAGTGTTTAAAACCCAACTGCGGTGCTACAGAAAACAAACTCAAAGCAATGTCAAAGAGACTCTCACCTCACTCTTATAAAGGATGAATAATAAGAGAAAAGGGTATTTATGCAGAATTTCATTCTATGCCTTGAAGTTTCTTTTCATTGTAAAGCCAGGCACCCTAAAATCCACACGGAAAATTTATTGGAAGACTGGGAGATATAGGTATTGTGGAAGAGAGAAAAACTGGGCAAGTATCTGTAGAAAGAAATTATGATGGAGTCTGTGTAAAACACGTTTAGTTTCACAAAATTGAAAATTCACAAAATTGAAAATTCACAAAATCAAAAATTCGTAAAATCGAAAATTCATAAAATCACAACAAAGCGGAAGAGACGAAGTTTACGCATATTGCATCGTATAAGTTTTGGCCATGTTTGTGCCAAGAATAAGCTCCTCTCCTCCTCAAATCCACAATTGTAGATGTAAATTCTGTAGCTGCGTGAAGCCAAAATGGAAGTGGCAGCATCAGTGACAATGCGAAACGGGCAAAAGGAAAAGGGAGGAGCATGGAAAGAGACACAAGCAGCCCCCCTCTCATCGGCAAAGCTGCCAGACTTGCAAACAGCTTCCTTGAACAATTTATAAACCAGGAATATTTACACCTGCAGAAAAACAAGGTGCAAAGCTTAGAACACGGATTTAGAAGAGTATTTATCTTGGGGAAATATATTAAATAGATGAAAAGATAGAAAAATGGAAAAAGTAAATGATGCAGTTGTTTCAAAGCTGAAAATGTTTTACAGAACTGTGGAACTAGCTGAAATCACAAAGCATGGAAGTCAAAATAACATGGCCTGTGTGCATAGAAAGTAGAATGAAACGAAACCATAGCAAGAGTAAAAGAGTTCCCAGATAACAGATACCATAAATAAACCTTTAAGAAGATGTTAATACTGTTTAAAAGCTTGTTTTCATGAGAAACATATGGAAAACCTAAAGGAAGCAATTACGAGATTCAGATATGCTAACCTTTAATATATTCACAGAAGTTTTATATTAATGGTATAAATTGGCACATATTAATTTATTTAAGCCATTAAAAAAAATAGGTGAAATAGGTGACGATTCTGGATTGGTATTCTCAATATACAAAAATGGGTTTGCAGATCATAAGGCTGTTGAGCACCTAAAAATCAGTGTTTGCTAGACAGACACACCAGCTGTGCAAATGACAGGTCACAGACTACGGTTTGATTTAAACTCATAACAATTTTTCATTAAAAGAATAGTATTTTGAGTCCAGAAGGGCCACAATTAAGTGGGCTCATGGAAAATTGTATTAAAAATTGTGAGTGTGCTTCAACATTGAAAAAACAAACAAACAAAACAAAAACAAACAAAATAAAACACACAAAAAAACCCCCAAACAAATAAACAAACCCAAAGACAATGTTGTAGCAATACCTCCAGAACTATATTTGTTACTAATAAAATGCACAGCTAGTGCATGGCAAAATAGAATCAGCACATGCTGGAATGTTGTGTAGGAATCCGAGAACCAGATTACTTGACTATACAATAAATTATGTTCAAAATAAAAAGGTCTAAATACTTGTAAGAAGAGTCCAATAGATATATAGAATGACAGAATTTAAAGGATCTTTAGCCTTCCCATATGCCAGTACACATGTGAGAGATGAAGATGACAACACATAGATGGTATTATAAAAGTATCTTGCAAAGCATGAGTGCAAGTGAACTTCCTACTTAACAGACACTGAATGAACAACAGTCAATTAATAGAACAGGACAAATTTTCATATTATTTTGCAAAAGGAGGAGGAAAATTTCTGAGCCTCACGCTGGTGACACAAAACGGAGTCTGTATTAACTCCTGGCTAACGCTGCAGATGGAAACACGCACGCAGATCCATATAAAGCTACGAATTACGAGCTCGATTTGCTGGATGTGGGCGAATATTTCAAGCAAGTCTCATTGCACATTTACCCTCCTTTTAAAGTCTCTTCTGGGTAAGACACTAAAGCTTTGAGCTCATGGCCAGCAACCTACAAGCCAAAGGAGATCAGAATTGTTGATGGATGTTACATTACAGTCAAGTATTTTTTGCCCTGAAGTAGTCATTCAAAAAATAAATACAAAATGTGCGAATTGTGGGGAAATGCAACCTCCAGCTGAAGAGATTTGTCTGATTTTGCAGGTATTGCAGTCCCAAGAAGTTCCAGTTCGCCACTTGCTTTAGGCTCGTTGTGCCAATATTAGCTCATCTATTCTGTATTAAAGACTCGACTCAGTTTTCGTTAATAAAAACATACATCTGAAAACACAAAAGCAATGTAATGACAATTTATGAGATACGCGGGAGCTCATGTGTGCTGTCGAACAATGAACCATAAGGCTCAGCACGTGACAGTCCGTAGTCTTCATGTAGGTTGTCTGATAAAGTACACGATGCATTAAAAAGCCCATTTTTTTCCCCCCTTTCAACTGTTAGTTCTATAACCTCCTTATTTTCCTAAATTTGCTGAGCCCCTCTCTTTTCTTTATGTTGTGGTAGTGAAGCAGATTGCTGATAGCACAATACCTAGTGCAACATGTCTTCTGCACGTCTTGCGGGTAATTTCCTCAAACAAAAAAGACACAACACGTATAGGACAGACCAGGTCTGCAATTTACTTCTGGATAGCAAATTATCAATTTAGTCACTTCTCTAACAAAACCAAATAATTTTCCTCTCTTAGATTGACTTTTAACTGTGCTATTACAATATTATCCAATACTACTAGTATCATGCATATTTAATTTTATTTCAGAGATAAAACATTTTCTGGAAAGAAGAGGAGGATAAACTGACACAAAATGAAACAATTCTTCATGTTAAAAATAACCGGCATGAAAACACAGTTGCGAGGAAGGTAAATTATAAAGTATGCATTTATCCAATCATTTTAAATACCATAATTACACTGACTGCTCATCAAAAGACTTTTAAGACTCATTAAAATTATAAAACATTTCTAATTAAATCCATATTTAAATGAAGTTTCTATAACGAATCTACGTGGTACTTTAAATCAAACAAAAAAGTTCTGGTGAAAAATCCAATTAATTGAAGTTTTTGTTAGAATTACAGCTTAATGATGGGGGCACAGCAGTTGCCTTTTAGTTAAAATTGAAGATTACTGTGCCGTACCCACCTTTAGGCCAAACTTGTCCAGAAAATAATAAATCTTCATGAAATTTCACATGCCAAATATTATTATAGTATACAATAAGTTGAGTATTTTTAATTGTAACTTTCCAACTTAACAACTGATGCAAGTGGCTCTTAGTGTTAACATTACTTTATATCTTGTTTAATCAATGTGATCAAAGGGGAAGAGGACCTGTCTTCCTATTAGTCAAAACCATCCTGAAGCACGAACGTCCACTCTTATGCGCTCTTGGTCACCACATTTTGCCAATTTCACCTGCTGACACGGGACCTTTTTTGCCAGCCAAGGCACTGGGAAACAGGGATTTTGTCCATTTTTGACCATTGGGATGGTCCATCAATACCCATGTAGGACCACCCCAACATACCCTTCTTATTTCAGATCACATACCGTCTCCAGTCTTTGAGGATTTACATTGGGCTGCCTCTTCTGATCTCAAATGGCTTTACCATTTCTACTTATATCAACAGCCCTGCTCCTTTCATTCTTTCTGGTGGTGTCACTCTGGCGTGAGATTAATTGTCTGCTAAAGCTCTTTATTGTCTTATGTTTAGACGACTGGTGGACCTTCACAAAACCCTGGTCTTCAGCCAGCTAAAGCTGCTCAATGCCGTATGCAAACATTCTCCGTCAGTCTGAATTCATTGTTATCCACCATCAAAGTCGAAAGGGACCTCTAGAAGTCAAACCCACTCAAAAGAGATGTGACTAGATCAGGTCCATGCCCAGTGAAGTCCTGGACTCCTCTAAGGATGGAGATTGCTTCCTTATTAGAGCACTGGCAAAGCGGCTCTTCAGCTTTCTGTATGGAGGTTTCCAATGGCACAAGAAACCCATATATTTTTCTCCAAACAGCCACAGAGACAAACGTATCTCTATTTATTGGACTGCAAAAGCAATGCACAGGAAGATTACAATGCCCCAAAGTTCAGTCTTCTAAATACACACTCTGGTTTTCCCTGAAGAAGTAAAGGAAAATAATCCTTCAGCTCCAGCTTTTTCCATGCGCTCTACTTATTCTCTTTGTTGCAGTTTATTTCCTTAGATGTAAAGAGACATGATGTTTATACGGATGAACTTGGGGGCAGTTTTACTCTGTTATGATAGTGGTGACTAAAGAGATGTTTCCTCTGTCCTCTCCATCCCTCCTGGTCACGGTTTCTCTATCACTGGACTGCACTTCAGATGGGATAATCTGGCGGGGCAGAGAGTAATTTCCAGAATTTAACTCCAAAAGAATGATTTTTAACAAGGAATCTCATTAAAAAGGTGGATACTGTGAGAGGCCAGAATCCTTCTGCAGCTGTCCCGTATTCCAGCAGCAAGAGCTCTGCCCACCCTGAGTGAAAGGGACACAACCTGCAATAGCACATCTCATTAAATGCTCATATTTATAATTTCTGACATTTAAGAGAAAAATAAAGGTGACGTGCAGAGTAAACAGTATCGCTGCAGGGTTTTCACTCTACGTTGCTTGCAAACTATGCAACTGTTGCTTTAATAAAGGATATTTACTTTGTCATTTCCCCGCACACCCATCCATCCATGTTTGAAATTGCTGCCCTTGGTATTCCTTATTACTTTTCCCTTTATTTTTCACCAGTTTTTTGTCCAGGATGCTCATGATGCAAACAGGCAACAAGTTAGACCTGTCTCCACCTTCTTATTACAAACAGAGTGACAGAAACGGCACAGTTTAGCACAAAAAGAACTACAGATAGGCAGTTCTACAGATAGCTGCAGTTCTAGCAATCAAATCTTGCGATAAACCACATAAATTCTACTGTACACAGAAATAACAAGACCTTTTTGAACCCTCCTAGTGATTAATTAGAAAGCATGTCTTACAGATTTTTCTCTCAGGTGTAGTAACCTCGTGGACCTTACCATTAAGAACTAATAAATAAATGCTTGGTTAAGCACAAACTGGTTGATAGGCAGTGAAAAAGAGTGATGATCTTGGTTTTTATGCAAGGCAGTTATCCTGCCATGTTACCTTAGAGGGCAAAATAATACCAAATAAAAATAAAATTTTCAAGTGCCTGGTATAATGAATTATTTAGAAAAATTCATTACTATATTTCCAATATTAATGCAACATGCAGGAAGTAAAAAGCTGAAGTTACATACAGGGTACGCTGTTTTCATACCATTTTTAGATTAGTTGCACTAAAAATCTGAAACGAAAATAGAAACAAACCCTACAAATATTATTAACTGGTATAAAGAAATGACACGTCTTTTATGCCATCATATGCCTGCATATTGAAAGATAATGTGGGGGGTTTTTACCTTTAAAACCATTGTATTTGCAGTGTGAAAGGATCACAGTGTGATACAATTACCTTACAGGAGGAAAGGAGATAATATGTCCCTTTAAAGGAGGCTTGATCATACATAAAATATACCGAAACAATTAATTGTTCTCACAGATTACTTAGCACATTAAACACTATATACTTGCCTCAGTATTGCACACATTATGTTAATAAACCACCGTCACACTTGTATTTTTTTACACAAATCTCCTGATGTAATACACAGACAGGAAATCCGAGACGAACTAAAACACATAATAACTCTATTTCTGCCCCCTCTGTTTTGCATTTTCTTAAGTAAGTTATAACTTAAGATGATTAGAAGAGGTATAAATATAATTCATACACGCTTAAATTGCCCAATATGTATTTGCTCATTAAATTTGAGATGCTCCATCCGCATCAGTCGATACGAGGGAGGCGCGGGAGGCAAAGGAGGGGCTATCGCAGATTATTTCCTTCTGGAGAGACTTCTACTTTACAGTTTTTCTGAAGATAAAAGGAACTTTGCCCCTTTGGTTGTTCCTTCCCTCTTTTCTCCCTCCAGGGCAATGGACAATGCGAGAAGAAAGTGCAAAACCCCACAACATCAGAAGTGATGCTTAGCTGGTCAGGTCAGGACGCTTCCATTGAGAGGATTGAAGGATCACTGCTTAAGAGGATATCTGACTTTAAATACAGACAGCAGAATTTCTTAGGAAACAAAAATCATATTGAAAAAAAGAAGGAGAGAGTGGAGTAAAATGTATGCAAAACCCCTAGAGTCAGATCTCAGTACTATTTTAATTTTTTTTTTCAATACAAATAAAATATAAATAGACTCCATAAAATAAACGAGGCAGGCTTTTCATATCCTGCAAAATAAAATATCCGTCTGTATTCTGAAACAGCGTGAGATGTCAGATGCTAAGCACATCAGTGGGCCTTGGAAAAAAGTAAATTTAAATAAGATATGAACTGCGTTATGCACTGGTAGGAAGCACATAAATTAATTTGACCTGTCAGCTGAAAGTTGAAGGGGGTGTGCCCAAGCTTAAATAAATCCTCACGCTGCTTTTGCTAATTAACATCTGTAAAAATCTACCCCTACCGATAGCAGCCTTAATATTTCACTTAACCTGTCTAAAGTTCATCATTCTTCCAAGCTCTTTTCTACACCTGGAGCTACGCCATGGAAATTATATTCCTGAATTTCTGACACGGCTGCATTTTAATCCTTCTTGTGCTCCTTATTTTTGAGATCACCGTTTTGACAGCTCGCCCCCTCCTTGATTAATGTCTCGTAGGAGCCCCTCTATGCCTTGCCTGTAAGTGATCTAATTTTGCACAGGAATGCCTGGGCTGGTACACTGAGCCACCCAGGTGGCCACATTTGGGCTAAATGAGCTGTGAAGAGCTTCATCGAGGGCCACCGCAGCCTCTCCTCCTGTAGCCCCACAGCATGCAGCCCCTGCTCCCAACGCGGTTTATCGCAACCCATCAATGGAAAACAAATGGCCATTCCAGCTTGTCAACGCGCTTGTCTTCACTTTGGGTTGGCCTAACGGTTGGGAGTGCAAAGGGAACATTGCCAGCCTTTGCAGAGCATCATTATGGCTGAGGACGCTGCTCCCCAATGCATCCTGGCCAGTAAAAACATGTAGGAAAAGCAAATTATTTCAATGTTTTGGATCGATGATTAGAGCATTAGCCATGGGGGCTAGAGAAGCTTGTATTTGACAGTCAAGACTTGTTTGGTTCTGACATTTATTTGCTCGTTTTAATGCCACTAGTAAGCGCAAGGTTGCAGCATTCGTTTATGCGCAAAGAACATAACGATAGGGTGCGAAAATAGGAGTGAGGAGAATGACCTTGGCAACATCACAGATCTTTAAGGCAAAGAGATAAAACGCATGTAAAAGTGAAAAAGCTAATTTAAATTTGTTTGTTGTAACTGAGTTCTAATTTTCTCAGACTTGTAAATACGGCTGAAAACATGTTGAAGTGGCAGTTTACAAAGAATTTTTCTGCTGAATTCAACAAGAAGTTGTAGCTGACCTCTTAGAATGAACGCTGTAACAATACATCAGCTTTTAAAAATCACTTGTTTTCCTTAGGCCACGGAAGAGAGAATGAAATAGCTCAAACAGATGGTATTAACTTGTATTTTGAAATTCAAAGACACTGCAGATCAGAAGGTAACTGCTGTAACCACATAGGCAAAAGCAGGGATAGGATGTTCTCCACAGCAGACAATTGTGGATCACAGTGGAAAGAAGCCCAAAATTATCTGTTCTAATCTGCAGTATGTAAATAGAGTGGCTTAAGACCATACCAAATGTGATTTTACATTTGAAATATCTTCTGTAAGAGACTGATCAGTAGCAGAGTCAAGAAAAGAGGGAGAAATGTCTCTGGCTAAAAAAGGCAGCCAACTTCATCCAATAAAGATGCATTAGACAAGAGATGTTCTTTAAACGATTATATGTGTATTTTCAACAACGGCCACCTAAACTGTAGTTTAACAACAGATGAATATTTGAAGCCTCAGTTAAGGGACCAAGTTTTGCTGATGGAGCACGTGGAATTGTTAATGGGGAAATCACTGTGTAAATGATACACTCTACCAGTGCAGTGCCAGGTCCTGCCCTGGTGGGACAACCCCCGGTATCAGTCCCGGCTGGGGTGCAGGATGGAGAGCAGCCCCAGCAGAAGGACTTGGGGGCACCGGGCTGAGAGATCGGCCATGAGCCGCCATGCGCGCTCGCAGCCCAGAAGCCAATGGTGCCCTGGGCTGCATCCCCAGCCCCGTGGGCAGCAGGTTTGGGGGATCCTGCCCCTCTGCTCCCCTCTGGTGAGACCCCCCTGCAGTGCTGGTCCAGCTCTGGGTCCTCAGCACAGACACACATGGAGCTGCTGGAGAGGGGCCAGAGGAGCCCCAGGAATGATCCGAGGCTGGAACAGCTCTGCTGGGGCAGGTGAGAGAGCTGGGGTGTTCACTGGAGAAGAGAAGCTCTGGGACACCTTAGTGCACCTTTCAGTGCTTAAAAGGGGCCCATGAGAAAGATGGGACAGACTTTTGAGCAGGGCCTGTTGTGACAGGGCAAGGGATGATGGTTTAAACTAAAGGAGGGAGATTCAGGCCAGACATGAGGAAGAAAGTGTTGTCCCTGAGGGTGGTGAGAGCCTGGCCCAGGTACCCAGAGAGGTGGTGGATGAACCATCCCTGGAGACATCCCAGGCCAGGCTGGATGGGGCTCTGAGCAACCTGAGCTGGTGGAGATTCAAGGTGAGGCTGCACCTTGAATCCTGCATTCAGTTCTGGGCCCCTCATCATCAGAAGGACTTTGAGGCACTAGAGAGAGTGCAGAGGAGGGAATGGAGCTGGTGAGGGGCTGGAGCACAAGTGTGATGAGGTTGAGGGACCTGGGGCTGTTCAGCCTGGAGAACAGGAAGCTGAAGGGAGATCTTATCGCTCTCTACAACGGCCTGAAATGAGGCTGGAGCATGGAGAGGGTTGGTCTCTTCTCCCAAGTAACAAGTGACAGGACAAGAAAAAATGCCCTCAAGTTGTGCCAGGAGAGGCTGAGGTTGGATATTAGGAAAAAATTCTTCCTGGAAAGGGTTGTGAAGCATTGGAACAGGCTGCCCAGGGCAGTGGCGGAGTCATCATCGCTGGAGGGGCGTTTAGACGAGGTTAGGACATGGTTTAGTGCTTGAGTTAGGTTAGGGTATGGTTGGACTCAATGATCCTGAGGGTCTCTTCCAACTGAAATGATTCTAACATGTCCCTGCTCATGGCAGGGGTTGGACTGGGTGAGCTTGGCATGTCCCTTCTAACCCAAATCCTTCTGATTCTGTGATAACCAATCATTACCTGGGATAATTCATATTATTTTTTTTGTTTCTTCTAAAGGTAGAAATTCAGGTGAATGCTGTGTCATTACAATACAACCACAGCATATTTACCGCTTTTGTTAAAACAGTGGTGCCAACCTACAACCAACCAGCCATTGCATGCCATGGAAGTAGTGGACGGTGGTTGTGTGACAGGACTTGATGTGTGATAATGTATATGCACCTGGCCCTAGGAACATCTCACCCATGGTGGGTCAGTGGCACTACTCAGACCCACGAAAGGCCATGTGAACTGCTCCAGTGTAAGAAGTGAGCACTGCTCATAGCATCGCTCTCCTTGAAGTGATGAGATCGTGTGACAAAACCATTCTCCCAAATTTTCAGAAAAGCCTCAACAAGTGCAGGCTAATGACCCAGCAATAACAAAGCAAGTTACAAGCAAATAAAATTACTTATTTCTTTAAATCTTGACATACTCACATGCTGTTTGCGAATCTTGAGTGCTTTACATACAAAACCAATATATAAAACCGTAACACAGGAGGTTCATTATTTTGTGTATCTGAAAGAATGTACATATATGTAGTCTGTTGCAAAACCGCAGTAAAAAAAACTGAGCTAGAAATTAAAGAACCAGGCAAAGAACACACAACTGTAGTTTTTTTCAAATACATATCAACTCGACTACTTCACTAATCTGAAGTTGTTGAAAACAAGGCATGCAACAGAAAGAAACAGCTGGACAAAAGTTATACTAAGAAGAAACTTAATCCTTAATCGTCTTGTTTTCCAAACACTTTCTGAACAGCCTGTCCAGAATATTCAGTGTCCTGGTTTCAAGTCATCCTACAAAAGACTAACTCGCTTAGAAGTCCTTTTCCCCCTTACCTACTAGATAATGCTACACCATAGTCAGATGTGTAAAAATTCTCTCACAGATACAAAAATGTTGTTAAAAGGTTTAAAGTCAGGTACTTAAAGAATTCAAAAATGCTGGAATTAAAGTTAGCTATGAATTTTAATGACAAAGTTTCATACATCATTTTTCTACCTATCTCAGTCTTTTTGGGGCACAAATCAGAGATAAATCTCCTACTGTGTAACATTCAATATTGTATTTTCTGCTAAGCATTCAGTAGATGACCTTATCTCTAATTTACCACACACTTCAAAGCTTTTATTATTACATTATTATTAATTTTCTCTTGGGCTTTTCTGTTGCAGGCATCACTCTCTGAGTGCTTCAAAATCGCTAAAGAAAATATTTATGCTACATGCTTTGAGGTGAATAGATGCTACCCTCTCTAATGCAGTGCCAAACTGGGACAAAGATAAAAACCACATTTGAGTTCCTAGCTTAAGACACTGTTAATGTCCTCTTGAAGAACACTTACACCGCACAGGGGTTTCCTTTCTGAAATAACATTGAATCACAGGATGGTTTGGGTTGGCAGGGACATTTAAAGCTCATCCAGTTCCTCCCCTGCCATGACAGGGACATCTTCACCAGCTCAGAGTGCCCAGAACCCCGTCCAGCCTGGCCTGGGATGTCTCCAGGGATGGTTCATCCACCACCTCTCTGGCCAACCTGGGCCAGGCTCTCACCACCCTCAGGGCCAACAATTTCTTCCTCATGTCCAGCCTGAATCTCCTTTAGTTTAAAACCATCACCCCTTGTCCTATCGCAATGGGCTGTGCTGAAAAGTCCGTCACCATCTTTCTTATGGGCCCCTTTGAAGTAAAAAAAGGCCACAATAATAATATCTTCCACTGACTTTATCTACAAACGCGAGTACTCACATCTGCTCCAAGAAACACATCATATTCTCCAGTTCGCATCTCCTGTTCTGCCTGTGCACCAACTCTGTCGAAGATGTGAGAGTGGACGAGTTGGGCACACGGTTCGAGGGCTGGGATTGAGTATCTTTCTGCAGCAATCTGCCCACTCACACGTCCCGACATCTGCGGTGACAAGGCGGAGGTTGCTCTACTGCACAGCACATGGTCCATCAATGTCATAGTCCGTGCTGTTCACCAAGTGAACATGTCGTCACACAGAAAGAACGAAAAAGTACTGGATCCTGTAAATAAAGCTCTCCTGTGCTGTAAGCGGAAAATGCTCATGTGTCTTGGTAACAGCTCTCTGTACAAATACATGTATGTGAGGATATGGAATTTTTGTGAAGCATACACCAAGAGAAAAACTTAATGAAATATAACAAGGGCAAGTGTAGAGTCTTTAATCTGGGCAGGAACAACCCCAGGTTCCAGTGTAAGTTGGGGAATGATCTATTGGAGAGCAGTGTAGGGGAAAGGGACCTGGGGGTCCTGGGGACAGCAGGGTGACCATGAGCCAGCACTGGGCCCTTGTGGCCAGGAAGCCAATGGTACCTGGGGTGGGTTAGAAGGGGGTGGTCAGTAGGTCAGAGAGGTTCTCCTGCCCCTCTGCTCTGCCCTGGGGAGACCACACCTGGAATATTGTGTCCAGTTGTGGCCCCTCAGTTCCAGCAGGACAGGGAACTGCTGGAGAGAGTCCGGCGTAGCCACCAAGATGCTGAAGGGAGTGGAGCATCTCCCGTGTGAGGAAAGGCTGAGGGAGCTGGGGCTCTGGAGCTGGACAAGAGGAGACTGAGGGGGGACTCGTTCATGGGGATCAATATGGAAAGGGAGAGTGTCAGGAGGATGGAGCCAGGCTCTTCTGGTGACAACCAGTGACAGGACAAGGGGTAATGGGTGCAAACTGGAACACAGGAGGTTCCACTTAAAGAGGAGAAGCAACTTGTTTGGGGTGAGGGTGGCAGAGCCTGGCCCAGGCTGCCCAGGGAGGTTGTGGAGTCTCCTTCTGTGCAGACATTCCAACCCGCCTGGACACCTTCCTGTGTAACCTCATCTGGGTGTTCCTGCTCCATGGGGGGATTGCACTGGATGAGCTTTCCAGGGCCCTTCAACCCCTGACATTCTGGGATTCTGTGAAATATCTAATGGTATATTTGGGTGAGCATTTAACCTGAGATGGTAATCAGATGAAGCTGAATTGGAAACTTATAGCTTAATATAGTAGAATTTTTTAAAAATTATCCAATAACAATAGTTATTCTAACTCTGACATAACAAAACAAAATGTTAGATATTACTTTTCCTATTACATTTTCTTAATACCTTGCCATTGTCATCAGAAGCATAATAGAAAAAAAGACTTTACTGTGCATACATTATTTTCTTTTGATCAAGCAGGTGCACTGGTATTTCAATCACTTTAAATCATAATTAAGTTTTTTTCACTGCTTTTTTTTTTTTTTTTAATAAACACATTTTGGCAATTATATTCTGAAAGGATTTTTTTTTCCTTTTCCCCTTCTTTTTTAAAGTTATATTTCTAAAGCAACAGAATAGACAGCTTTATTCACTCTGGAAAGGTGGAAGACCTTACCCAGAATGATCTTATTATACTATTCATAATGAGAATGACTCTTCCACATCATCCTTAGTTTTACTTTACACCTACACAATACTTTTGAGTTGCTTAAAGTTGCTCATGATTTACAGGCTTCTAGATCAAATAAGAATTAAAATTATAAAACATTGAGGTGAAATGACAAGACATTAATGCCCACATTACAAGGAAAGTTTTTTTATGACAAAAATATGGATTTTAAAAAAATGGTACATTACAGATAAATACTATTCAGGTAAGAAGTTCCTACAGTAGAACGGGATACATTTAATTGAATATAACCTGGAAAAAAACAACAGCCTACATGTTCAGAAGTCACTGTGGAGTTTAGAAATTGTAAGTGATTTTCTACAAGGTCTAATTCCCGTGGTTAGATGCTTAACGTCACTTTTTCACAGGCTCCAAGCTGAGCCTTTTTGAAGCACCTGGAATGTAACATGAAGAAATGTCAACAGGAAGTTTTATCCACATTTAAAAGGACATGACAGCAGTCTAACCCCAAACTGACGATGGAGAACTCTCACGTTGCGCATTAAGACAACGTGTATTAGCTCTGGATTGAGCTAATACACCTCATGTTCAGACACTGTGTTCAAGCACTTGAGCAGCCTCCGGTTGGCTTATTTTATTGCCCTGATTCGCTTTACAGAAAGGTAAGAAAGGAAAAAATGAAATAGCTGCCACTGAAGAGGCACAAGTGACTTTGTTTGTACTTGTTGCAGTTAATGAAAAATACATTTCTACCACAAAAAAGCCATGATCCACCCACACCAAGAAGTAATTTTTGGCTCTAAGGTTACTAGTTCTGTGTATTTCACTGCACCTGTTGCAGGTTTGATTCACCTGCCTTTGGGTACAAGCCACTGCTGTGTTTTTCTAAATGTATTTAGGGCAAGAAATGAAATGGAAGATTAAAATGGAAAAGATTAAACTACTCATACTGGCATCAATAAACATCAGTGGGTATTGTAGAAGGGGCATGATAATTATAATTAAGGATAAATATTCAAGAGAACTTTTGCTTCTGTATCTGGATTTTAGCAACACGTTACAGGCTAACAGTGTGAGCAATACCATTTGATGAATTTATGGCAGTAAAATTCACTGGAGAGGATGCCTTGCTGCTACTATATTGGTCTAGAAAAGCTCAGCTTTAGCTGTCCCTGTTGCTCAGTCAGAAATCGATTGGTTAATATTTCACTGTGTTAAAATCATCATCTTGCTACTTAAGATTTTAAGAAGCAATAGAAAAATAGTACAGCGGGTTATTTACCGGCATGCAATAATCACATTGAGAATGGCATTTACAGAGCCATCAAAAAACACAATTTCACTGCAATATTAAGACTTTTGTTGCAAATTTCAAGTTACAAAATGTGTAAGTATGTATTTACACAATAAATACCTAATCCTAAATAAGTAGCTAAAAAAAAAATCACATTATAAGGATTTCTTCATGCAGTATTCAGGTGATTTTCAAAGAAACAAAAGAGTCCTTGAAGAACACTGTGCAATCTTGGACTATTCAGCCTACGTGTGTTTTCCTAAGCATGATTTTAAAAGGAAGCTCTTTATTCTTCTCAATATAATGGAATTTAATGGTGCATGGATGCTCAGTCCCTTACACCTGAAACTGAAGACAAGCATGTTGTTGATATATATGTCTCTCTCTATATAATACAAACATATATTTAAAATAATGTTATTATATAACATTTACTTGTAAAAATACAGTGGGTTTAAACAAGGTCAACCTTTTTATGATTTGTAAGAGGTACCTACAGTATTCTCAGTAGTTCTGAGCAAGAGCTTGGATATTAAGACAAGAGTTAATCACAACTCTCTTTTAAAGGATAAAACTACCTTCTTTAATTATTACACTGACAATTTTGTAATTCAACAATATAGTCCTACTAATAATTCTGTCTAGAAGAAATTTGCATGTTTTAAATTGGAGACATTTTAAAATACCATAGTTAAATCCTGACTGTAAGAGAAAGTTCTTTTTTAGATTTATTTCAGCTTCTATCAGGTGGCATTATTTTTCCAATAGTCACTAACTCCATACATCTCATTTGAAGCAGCTATGTCCAACCTATAATTATTTTCTTCTAATTAGAGTAATTAATGGTTAATTATTCAAAACTATTCTTCTTCAAAATCAAACCCATTTCTTGCCATGGCACTTTTAAAATGTAAGACACAAATAAAATATTCCTCAATGCAAATTTTTTTGCAAGAAAAGAATGTCTATTTTGCTTTCTTAAAATAGCATTAAAATCTTTGTATAGCAGTAAGGACTCTGATAATAGCAAAATCAGAGACAAAAATCATTTGCTGGTGTATAGGAGCACATATGGTGTCCTGCATAGGGCTGGTTTCTTTAATCTGTACTGAGTAAGAGTTTTCCTGTGCATGAATAAGCTCTGATGGTGGAAACGAACACCCTGAGATCTCAAAAACAGTCAAGAACTCAGATTTCCTAGAATCTTGTGCAAGATCTGGCTTCAAGTATTCCTTCAATCGTCTGGACCAGCTGCTGAGAGCTGCTGTTCCTCACTTGATGTGCAATATAAATACTCCTTTTCATGGAAAAGTCACACAGAATCCCAGAATGTCAGGGGTTGAAGGGCCCTGGAAAGCTCATCCAGTGCAATCCCCCCATGGAGCAGGAACACCCAGATGAGGTTACACAGGAAGGTGTCCAGGCGGGTTGGAATGTCTGCAGAGGAGACTCCACAACCCCCCTGGGCAGCCTGGGCCAGGCTCTGGTCCACCCTCAGCAGGAAGAAGTCTCTTCACATATTTAAGCAGAACCTCCTGTGTTCCAGTTTGCACCCATTGCCCCTTGTCCTGTCACTGGTTGTCACCAGAAGAGCCTGGCTCCATCCTCCTGACACTCCCCCTTTCCATCTTGATCCCCAGGAATGAGTCCCCCCTCAGTGTCCTCTTGTCCAGCTCCAGAGTCCCAGCTCCCTCAGCCTTTCCTCACACGGGAGATGCTCCACTCCCTTCAGCATCTTGGTGGCTGCGCTGGACTCTCTCCAGCAGTTTCCTGTCCTGCTGGAACTGAGGGGCCACAACTGGACACAATATTCCAGGTGTGGTCTCCCCAGGGCAGAGCAGAGGGGCAGGAGAACCTCTCTGACCTACTCACCACCCCCTTCTAACCCACCCCAGGTACCATTGGCCTTCCTGGCCACAAGGGCCCAGTGCTGGCTCATGGTCACCCTGCTGTCCCCAGGACCCCCAGGTCCCTTTCCCCTGCACTGCTCTCTAATAGCTCATCCCCCAACTTATACTGGAACCTGGGGTTGTTCCTGCCCAGATTCAAGACTCTACACTTGCCCTTGTTCTATTTCATTAAATTTTTCCCTGCCCAGCTCTCCAGCCTGTCCAGGTCTCTGATGGCAGCACAGCTTCCAGTGTCACCACTCCTCCCAGCTTGGTGTCACCAGCAAACTTGCTGACAGTCACTCTATTCCCTCATCCAAATCATTGATGAATATATTGAATAATACTGGCCCCAGCACTGCCCCTGAGGCACTGCACTGGATACAGGCCTCAACTGGACTCTGCCCCATTGACCATGACTCTCTGGCTTCTTCCCTTCAGCCAGTTCACATTCCACCTCACTACCTGCTCATCCAGACCACACTCCCTCAGTTCAGCTGTGAGGATGCTGTGGGAGACTGTGTCAAATGCTTTACTGAAGTCCATCAGATAAATCCAGTTAAAACTAGGCAAGAGTTTCAGGATCTCACAATCTGTGTCTCACAGGTTTTAGTAACTGAATGATCGACTGGAATTTTTTCCATACTTCAGTGCGTAACTTACATGAACTCACCACTTACATTGAGATAAAATTAAGCACTGATTTAATAGCCTTGTTTTGACAACTAATTGCACACTACAGTGCTGCAAGTTACTTTTGGACTGTATGTTGCAAAACAGTGTAATTTGCATGACCAAGGCAAAATCTGTTGAGAACAGTTTAAAAAATGGATACATAGAGCAGTAGATGTAAACTGCAAAACTGTATCATGTTGCATTTAGTAAAATAACTTTTCCGACTGATTTTCTGACAGATTGAATATTTTATCACATCAGTTGCAAAATCCAGAAACAGCATGCTCTGTGGCACTTGATATTGGATTTCTGCTTGTTTTACATTTCATTTCACCTATATCCCTCCAAGAAGATCAAATTAGTCACAAAAATCCAAATTCCAGTAATATTAGTCATTAATATATGGAACAGCATTATTACCTGGATGGATTTTTAGATGAACTCAGTGGCTTTAGTAGAATAGAAGATTATTTCTATTTTTTCAGCCATTTTTTCCTCTATAAAGATGATGCCATAGGAAAACTACTTGTAGTAACTTGTTAGTGCAGTGCCATGACAACTGAATTCAAGGAGCCGTGGCTTGGTTTTCTATAATTGTTAATGGTGTTTAAAGTCTCATTGATGTGACCTGATGTGACCACATAAAAATCCACACTCAAAAGCACCTACAACAAACCAAAGAACCGCAATAACTAAAGATTTTGAAGAAAACCAGCCCTTGCTATTATCTACCCGGAAAGTTCCTGCATTGTCAGAGTTTATTTATGGCTGCACAAATAAAGCACAATGGTAAGGCAGTCCTACATATATTGAATATGTTACCACATATTAAGAAAAACAGTCAATCATTCGTCCCAAAATTCAAGTCAATCTGTGCCGGGTTTTATTCTGTGTTGTTATCATCTAGCATATTAAAATATTTTGAAGTCATATAAGAACATGCTGCAGAACGTAACCCACCAAGTCTTTTCATTGGAGCAAACAGAACTTTTTGTGGTCTTTGTTGGCAGAAATAGAGTTTGTTTCCATTTGAAAGACCAGGCACACCACAGCACCCCTTTTTTAAACTTCAGCTTGATGTTAAGAGACCCAAGAAGTTATTTCTTGGCCCACACCAGAACCTACCCCAAAAATAAAAACAGCAAAAGACACAAAAAGCTACTTTCAGAAATTACCGTGGTAGTATCAGTATAACATTTTCCTCGCAATTCTGAAGTACAGATAAAAGCCAGGGCTTGTAGTGCCATATCATATCTTGGAAGTATTTTCTTATAATTATGCACACAAAACTGATGTATGTGCCTGACTTAAAATCTGCCCCTAAATGCTTAAAAAAATCAATACATTTTTTGCAGGTTCATAGACTAGCTCTTTATGTTACACAGATAAGAGAACTTGTGTCACAGTTTCATAACTTTATTTACTTATCTGCTACTTCTTTCTGTGACCTGCAGAGCCTCATAGTTTTCCTCCAGCCCCTAAAATGCTTGTCTTAGGCTTTT
Organism: Columba livia; assembly: GCF_036013475.1. Lineage (NCBI taxonomy): Eukaryota > Metazoa > Chordata > Aves > Columbiformes > Columbidae > Columba > Columba livia. Next base: position 83,061,663 of record NC_088642.1, read on the forward strand.
TCCAGTGAAAGATGACCAGTTACACAGCTTTCCCACAAGATGCCTTATATAAACAGCATATTTTAAACAAAGTTGTTTGACTTCTTTGGTTACTAGAGGGAACTATGGCAGGAAAAGGGGGAAAAAAATCACATCGTAGAGTTTGTTTTAAATCATGGCCTGTTCTTGTTCATTGAGCACCTGAAACTCTTCCATTACTACAGTGAGTATGTCATGTGTAGCATCTCTTTCTAACACTCGTGTCCCCCACCCAGCTGGCTGGACCCTTTGGAGGCTCTGGACTTGACCAGCCTCTAGAAATATCTATGTTCCTTATCAGAATCGCATCCTATGATAAGAAAATGAATCGTACCAGGCTGAAGTGGCATTTCTGTTTAGCGTTGCCTCCTTTGACTTAACCCACTTGTCCACCCAAAGTTCTGTCCCGCTGGGTGTTTCTCCAGCCTTGAAACCTTCTTGTCCTGTAGCTTGTGTCTATGCCTTCCAGTGGCCTCTGATGACGTGTTCTACTCTATCTTTCTGTTTGATGCACCCTTTGGCCTCTCCAGCTTCCTCATTCCTGGCTTTTATATTGCTCAGACTCTCAAACCAAGAGAAACTTTTGGCTTCTTTTGTAGATGCTCATGAGACCAGAAGGGTTTATCTCAAAATCAAAATCAACTCTGAGTGCAGAAAGAAGAAAATCCCTTTAAAATCCATAAGGAACATAAACCAGAGAAAGTCTCTGTCCCCTGACACAGGCTGCCAGGAGCTAAAAAATCACCAAGATGATAAAGAAAACACAATTTACAGAATAAAACAACCTACACTCAAGGAGAAAGAAACGTATGGAAGGTCTATTACCTCTGTTTCATGGGAAAACTGTCTATTTAACAGGATGAGCGGTGTTGTAATGTTTCTCACTGTTTGGGACATGAAGTTTATCATTGGCAAAGAAAACTCTTGATATTTTCCTGTGGCTTATTCAGTTTTCTGATTTGTTTTCTGTTTGGCTTGTTGTCTTGCTTTGTTTGTTTTTGCAAGGAGATTAAACCATGCCAGTGTCCTGGGGAAATCTGTCACAGCACTGACGTGAACCTGTAAATCGGGAGTCAATGGTGGTCAGGGAGACAACCCACACAAGTTCTCAAACAGCCTTTCCTTGCTATCAGATAATCATGACTTCTCACACTCTCCTTCATTGCCAGAAGGACGCCATTGCTGATAGAATAGAAATATTATTGCTAATTTTCAGCTACCTCAAAATATCCCTCCAGAGGTGCTTTTTTTAAGGATTGAATCGTCATTTGACAACTTGCAAAGAGGCAAACACAGACTGATGAAATGGAGAGCCAAGTGTTGTCCAACGGTAAATCACAGCAAAAGGTTTTGGTTACAACTGAAAAACAAACAAAGATACAGGAAAGAGAGCAGGCACAGGTTTGTCCATTTCAGAATGTAACACGCCATACTCTGTGCTAGGAGGCTGTTAACTAAAATATCAGAGTTTTAAAGAGAGCTGCGTTTTAAAACCGGAGTTCCAACTATTTAAAAATAAACGAGAGATCAAAATACAAGATTTTGACATGGGCAAGTGTAACTAAATAACAAAACATATGTTTTATATATATATATATATATATATATATATATATATATATATAAATACTCAATGTTTTCTAGGAACTCCTTTCACCAAAATTAAAGATTATTTTGCTGGACATAAAATTTCAGTCCCGCTCAAACCACCACCACTTTGTATTTACCAGTGTGACCCTGGATGGCATGTACAAAGTTTGTGGCCAACCATGACAAGCATCTTCACATGATTAATATTTAAATCTACCAAATCAATTAGCTATTGGCTGCTAGCAGTCAGGGTTGTTAAGCTTCCAGCCAGAAAATTTGACCGATAGGGAAATCCCACACTAACTTTCTCACATAGAAGCTTGGGAGAAATAAATTTGTACACTTCAGCAAAATGGTCCTCATCCACCCCAAATTCCACTGCCACTCGTAATCCTAATAGTCCGCAATTATTACTTGTTCTTGCTTAGGTGAACAAACCCAGAAACTGTGGTTCATCAAATAAATTTACCCTTCCCGCTTAGCAATGAGGGGGAAGGAAACAAAGAGCCAAACCCTCTGTATCCTACAGCACATCCATGACTTCTGCATTCATCAAGGAGTTCTTCCCATTGACTAACAGAGGTATGAAAAGCACATGAGCAAACTAAAAGGATGATAAATAAATAAGGCAGTTTGATACCTATTCCCAGAACGCCCGCAGGTTTCAATGAGTATGTTGCAATGCCTCACGGGAAGAAATCACAGACAAAACTGTTAAAGAAAGGAATGTTGCAGCATGACTTAGCTTCTCATAACACTAAATGGTTAATAATGCAAGTGCTGACCTGATGCATCCAATGTCTAATTAATCACATCATCATTTTTTTGTTAGCACAACAAAGTGGAATGGAAACACTTCTCTTTTATATAGTTAAAATGCTGCATTTAAAGCAAAAAAGCCCCACCACTAACAGATGAATGATAACATGAGCTCAGTCCCATGCGGATGGATGAATGGTGGTCTCTCATGTATTTGAGATTTTGTCCCTAAAACAAAGCTTTATGTGATTTTGAAACACAAATAGTAATGCATGGAATTCTGAGTACCATATTTTCACTGACTATTTACCTAAATTGATGAACTATGACTTTTAATAGTATTTTAAGTGTCCCTCCATGATTATAAACTACGAGGTCAGGACAGGTTTTTCAGGGCTTTATCTAGTCTGGTGCTGAAAAACCTGGCCTGACCTCAGATTTTACTTCCAGGGATCCCTTTCAACCTGAATCACCCCGAGTCCATGATCACCCCAAGTGCTTCACCTATTATTGGTGGATTACACTAAATATATAGTTTGTTACTTGATATTATTTTTCCATAAGCCTGATTCTTGCCTTACTAAGGACTGTGCCAAACAGAAGGCACATCTTCCTATGTTAGCAACATTAATCTAAAGTACTTACAATGATCTTTACATTTCTTCTATGCTAATTAGCCCGCATATTCCAACTCCTGATTCCAAGTGGTGGGTGTGGGAGATAAAGGAATCGCCATCATTTATCAAAGGTTAAGGCTACATTCTGAGATAATCTTGGCTTGCTTCTTTTAAAGGAAAGCTACTGCACAATCAAAAATTGCTAGTGGTTTGTAAGATATAAAATAAGGAATAATGTACTCTCCAATTGGAACTTTAGGCTAGCAATAAAATATTGAAGAAAGCTGTATTCAGTAGAATGCAACCTCCAAAAATTTATTGCTTTTTCTTGTCATGAACCATGTTCAATTATAGCTTACTGGAAACACATTATTTCAGACAGTGGGTAATTCTAGAGATTCTGCCTATTTTGCTGAATTCATATTATAGGCACCTTTTTAACTTCTCCATTAAAAAAAAAAGGGTAGCCAGTGTGCTCATTTGATTCAAATTAAGTTAATTTTCTTCACGGAGTTAGAAACTTTTTTGTAGCTAGCATGGTTGTTGCTTGGATTTAGTTTGAGAATAATAACACCTGGGGACAGATTCAAGGTTCTCATCAAGTAACTTTCCAGTGTTTTGAGTTGGAATGGAGGGAATGTAAGAACTCACTGATATGTTGGCCGTTGTCAGGGAGCCAAGGTCTGTCTGGGCTCTGCCCACAGGTGTGGGGCAGCCCGGAGGGGACATGGATGGGACAGAGCTTGGCTGACATCCAGCCTGAACAACGAGAATATTCCACCCCATTAGCATCAGGCTCCTTATTTAATTGGAGTTGGGTTTTCTGGCTCATTAGACCATTCTGGTTCAGCTCCATTCCAGCTGAGTTCTGTTCAGGAGTTCCATTAGGCTGTTGAGTTTTGTTAGTTCAGCCTTTGGCCGTTCTGCTGTTTTGCAGTGGCCTCTGCCTTTTTTCCGCCTTTTTGGTCTTTTTCTCTCTGCCCAGGATTGGCCGTTTGGTACCAGGGTGCTGCTGCCTAGGACAGAGTTAGTGAGGAACCGCATTGACTATCATTTAATTTTTAATTGTATTTTATACATTATTATTAGCAGTAGTAGTCTTAGTGTTATTTTGTTATTTTATTGAACTGTTTTTATCTCAAGCCATGACTTTCTTATTCTTATTCTTACTCTTATTCTTATTCTTATTCTTATCCTTATTCTTATCCTCATGCTTATGCTTACTCTTATGCTTATTCTTTTCTTCTTCTTCTTCTTCATTATTATTTTTCTTATTCTTATCCTTATGCTTACTCTTATGCCTATGTTTATGTTTATGCTTATTCTTTTCTTCTTCTTCTTCTTGCTCTTCTTTTTGCTCTTCTTCTTGCTCTTCGTCTTCTTTCTCTTCTTCTTCTTCTTCTTCTTCTTCTTCTTCTTCTTCTTCTTCTTTCACTTATTTAATTATTTCCCCTACTTTGAGGGTAGTTGTGGGGGAGCGAGTAAGTGGCTCCCATGTTTATATTGCTAGATGGAGTTAAACCGCGAGGGTCAGTAAATTCACCCCCTTAGCTCTGCTCTTAAAACTAACATGTGCCACTGAGGTGCATACTAGGTATCTCTTGTAATTTTATATTTATATTTATATATTAAAGCATCAACAAGCTATATTATGAGTGACTTTTAAACCACCCTGCCATTCTGGCTGTTTCAGCAATACTAAAATAAGGTTCTCAAGTGTGTAAAGGTATGCTGGTTTAACAGGCATTTTGGCCATTATGACCAAAATGACCGTTAGTCTATCAAATACAGTTCCAAATGTTGCAAAATTGTGCAAGGCTACTGCACTTTCTGTTTCACTCTGTGTAAATGAGTTTTACAATATTTGGCATTTTGGTTTAAAGAAAGGAAACAAAGGAGGCAGCAAAAAACCCCTATTTTTTAAAAAAGAAGTAAAATAATATAGACAACTGTTACAATTTCTATGACTTTGTAATCAATAGAACCAACGTACCTCTTTTTAAATAATAATAATAATATCACTTAAACTGCTCTTTATATTTACTACTACTTAATTACTTTTCTAAAAATAAAGGTAATGAAATTTATCTTGCAGCTTGACTTAGATTTCAGAACTAACCTGCAAGTTGTAAAACCTTTAAATATGTTCCATTTAATGCATTTAATAGATGTAAAAGCTCACAAGTGATGATATAAAGGATAATTTACGCTTGCAATGCATTTTTGTCCAATTAATAGATTGCCTGTGTGTTGCATATTTTGCATGACAAAAGAGCAGAATATTAAACTGCCATTCATAATGAAAATGCACTTTGCAAATTAAAAGTGCCGAAACAGAAATTTTTCACCCTGTTTAGGAAATAAACAGTCCTTAACCAATTAAACCGCATTGTAATAATTCTATGATTTATTGCAAGTTGTTTAACTTTCAAAACTCGGCTAACCCATATTAAGGTCACAATCCATCATGTCTTGCTTGGAAAGCCAGCAAATAATGGCTGTTGTATTAGCTGCTTTTGATGATAGTATGAAAGAAGTATTAGCACTTGTCAACAAAACTGCTTACAACATAACATTAGCATGCATGGGCTGCTGTACCTATTTATTATTCTGGCAGCTTCACACATATTGTTACAAGCTTATAAAACATTTTGTCGGGTGGAAACCGAATGTACACTGTTTGGTTTTCTGATAGACTGGCAGCATAAATGTCTGGGCTGACTTAGTTTAGTTTAAGTGTAAATAGAGACACAAATTCTTCAACCTGTTCTCTTATTGATACTGAAAAGTGCTGAATTATTCAGCATCCAGCTCTTCTGTTTGTGTCTATCACAGTTATCAATTACCCATCAGTCTTCTTGTCAAAACAGAATGGATTAATCTGGCTGAAAACAAGACAAATAAGTGGATACTATAACAGGGGTGCAGGGTTGCCAAACTGTCAAAGGGAAATCCAGGCAGTGACATTTGCCGTCAAAAGTCGGATATCTGGCTTAAGTGAGCAAATGATTTCCCTTTACGAGCCAAGAATGCACTTAGCTTACTGTAAGTAAATTAATCTGCCTACTTTGCCTACTTATGCATTATCAACGGTGATAGTCACAGCAATTTTGTACTTAACTGTTCATACGCCTTCATGGCCCAATGCTTTGTGTGTAAGCTGATTCTTAAATATAAATATGCACAAAATATTGTTTTATTTCATAAATGAAAAGAGAATTACATGAATACATGAACTTCTCAGTGTGGTTACTTGTGTTAGTTTGATCCATTGTACACATCAGTTAACAAGAGATCAAGTAAATCTTTGAACAGCGGGTTTGTGGAATAAACACGATTTTTGTTAAGTCTAAACTTTCCTTTTCCTCTCTGCCTTTACACTTTGAAGTCTTTCTTGGCAAACTCTTTAGGTCCATCTACTACTCTTGAAAAAGCATATAGACACATGCGATTCCATTAGTACTTTTAAGACATATTAGTAACATGGCACCCAACTTGGGGCAAGGTTTGGCATCCATTGAGTCATCTCCTGGATGCCTATCAGCGTTTTCTAGTTTGTTTGTGTTCCCTCCTGCCCTCCCCAACCTCTCCTGTCGTAATACTATCAGAAATTACTCTTCTAAACTATTTCAGCTAATCACCTGGAGCCTTACAAACATAGCAGCAGATATCAAGAGCTTAGTGTAAGCCAAACTTTTCCATTGTGTACTGCAGTAAAATATTTTATATTTTATATAATATACACTTATTTTGGAAACTTATCTGCTACCACACTTAAATTCCTACATAGACATGTATCTTTCAGTATCATACTCTGGACATTAAAATGCAGGTTAAAAGTTGCCAGAATTTCCTGGTGTGTAGAAAATAGTATCAAGGAAGGAGGTTGTACACAAAATCTTGGACAAAACTTGCACCGTCTGTTAAACAGTTTGACGGACGAAAAAAATTATATCCATGCATTCCTATATCAACTATTGTAATTCTGCAAAGTCAAAATATGGTCAAGAGTACTTTAAGGTTAATAAAAGAATTTCTGGTCTTTCTCCTGCTAAGTCCCCATTTGCAAAAAAGAGACAGAAATCAGCGAGGGTATTTTGCGATCATTTCCCCAACATGCTTGATCCACTGCTGATCTTTCTGAATATTCAGTAAAAATACAATGAAACCCGTTATACACCATGTAATTTCAGTAGAGCAGCAAAATTTACCTGGTATATGTTAATCTTCGATTTTTTCATTTCTATTAATCATGAACAGTACACAGCTGGCTCTGTTAACCACTTGATATTAACCATCAGGATTTACTGGCAGACATTTAACACTCAAGAAAAGCACTGGATCTGCTAGTTATAAAAGTTATTTAGACTGTATAATTCAGCAATGCTAGACATCTGCTCAGTTCTTTGACTTTTAATAACTCTAAGACTGTACTGTCAGAATTGATAAAGAATATATATGTATTCTAATATTTCTTGTTTTTCTTTCAGAGACGTGCTCATTGTGATCTGTGAATTTTTTTGGTGAAATTAGTGTCAGGTCCATGTCTGATTTAACTCTCCTGATCAGTTCTAAGTGGAACAGTGTAAAGATCTTTCAGAACAACCTTACCAGTTCCAACCAGGAAACAATATAACGTACCCGTTACTTAATTCTTGACAAAACCATTCTGTTCTCTAGCAAATTAAGGAATCATTTCTTCCCCATGATTGGTGAGAGCAACTATTATTATTATAAAAGATACAAAATAATTTAAACAGAAGAAATTGGTTGCTTCATGTCAAAGGTTTTAAAAACTAGTGACAGAAATCAATCATTACAATGGAAAGAAAATTGCAGCAGAAACACTGCTTCTCCACTTTGGATATGTCAGAGAATAATTTTCGTTTAAATATGAGTTTTACTGCCTTTATTTTAAGATCCTGTGTATTTAATATCCCGTGTATTTACTTGTTTGCATGAAAAAGTTATTAATTATGACTACTAGAACTATCTGAACGCTTGAAAAGAACCTAATGCTTTCGTTCAAAGTCCACTGGATTTCCAGCAAAAAGAAAACAAATGTTTGGTTACCATCTGTCATACAAGAAAATCAGGAGAATAATAATGCTGCCATTATCAATCTATTGAAATAAAAGCCAAGCTTTAACGTTCTTTTAAGGTAAAATTGCACTAGCTGACATCACTCCTATAACTTCCTAAGATGTTTCCCTATGGTAAACGTCTTTCAGTTCAATCTCACTCCATTTTTCCCCAAAGAAAGGTGCACGCCTGACTTGGGTAAAGAGGGTTCATTTTTTCCTTTTTACATCTAATCATAATAAAGATTGCTGCTTATGAAGTGTTATCCAGATGTGAATGTCAAGCGCAAAATGGCTACATCTGTCAAGCTTTTATTCTGCAATGCAGAAAAAACAGTTAAGCTAAAATTAAGGGATGTTCATAAGTCTGTCACTACAGAGTTTCTGCTATAGAAGCGGAACAGGCAGAATCAAGACCACGTCTCAACACCTTCATGTAAACACGTGAGAGATAAATACGTATCGGAGCGGCTGACGGCACATGAAATGAGCAATAAACCACATCTCGCTTGGTGGTTTCTCCCGTGGATCGCGAAAATGTAAGGTAAGTCAAAGAACACCTCATACGAGCCGCAAAATTAAAAAGAACTACATAAAATATAGCACACATGTTATCAAGTAGCATTTGAGATCACCAGACTTTCTATTTAGATACCGCAAAACCATATTTTGACATTCTAAGTAAGAAATTATGCAAAAATAAAGAGGAGCATTTGCGCTGTTTATCACGAGCTTGAAATATGAAACCAAATGGAAAACGGAGGTAATCCCAAATCCACACGCAGAACTGAAAAGGCTGGGATGCTGCTAAGAACACTTCCAAATCTCTTAGGAATTTTTATTATCCCATTTTCAAAGTAAAATTCAGTTGTGTTAAACTATACTATGTTTCCATAGCTTTAACTTTTAGTTAAGAGCTAGCCTCTCCAAATAATTAAATCAATTATGTATATAGTAGTGTTGTTAATGTTAAAAAAATTCTAAAATGCTGACAGTTCCCAAACCAAAGGATGCTACAGTGTATAGACATTATACTATTGCTGGATATTATTACTATTTGTATTACAAAACTAACAGGTTAATAAAGGGTTGAATTTGTTCAGATGCCCAAAATACTTGGTCCTGTTGCTGAACGCTTTGTTTCAATATGGCAGAATATCTCTTGTTTAAAGCATAATGTCAAGCAGGGTTAGTATGAACTATTTGGTGTTTGAAAACATTCGTGGACACTCAAGGCCAGAATACATTTTAATTATTTTTAGTATCTTACAGTGACCTAATGTGTTACTTCAAGTTAATTCTATGCATTTTATGGGGACAAAAAAAATCAGCACGTTAAAGAAAACAGAAAACAAACTATTAAACTACCAAGCACTTCTGCCAAATATCCAGGCAATTGATTTCCTCTCTGAATCCTGCATAAGAAGAGGACATGGAAGGGCACACCCCCAATGACCTGGGCTCATGCCAATTTTAACCTTAAAAATACTGATTTCTTACTCTTCAAAGCTTGTTTGGAAAGAAAATCCCAAGAAGAGTGGTCTAAAAACCCCTTCTCAGACCTTCAGCATGTTAAAAATTAAAAAAAACAAGACCCTACCTAAAAGATTAACCATTGCAGTAATAATGAGACACAGGAACTGAAAATTATATTGAACGATCAAACTGATGAACCGATCACGGTACTTTTGTCGCAAGTCAAGATACGGTTTGGTAAGCGGCAGCAAGGAAAATTTCTCTTTCGATCCAGAATAAAGTCTCCTTAAAGAAGGAAGACAAAAATTCCCTGGCTGGGTATTGGAACTTCAGGGTTCTTTTCATTTGAAGCCCACGTGGCTATTAATACTGCGGGCTGCATTGAGTCACGAGCCTCTGGAGTCACATCTTCGTCAAACTCAAGAGGAAGGTCTGATTTCTCCTACTCATGCTCTTGACTTTAAGTATTTTTATTTTGAGCTGTTGTCTTGGCCAAGAGGGGAAACAAATAGCAGTCTTTCCAATTAGCATTAACTTTTTGAGAATGAAGTGTCTGAGATAACATCATCATTATGAGTAACTTGCCTTCAGAACACACCTACGGGTATTCAGTAGTACAAGATCTGTCTACTTTTGATAACACTGTTACACTTATAATCATGGAAACATTCCAAATTTCTCTCAAAATGTCACAAAGAGCTACTTAGAAAAATATCATTGAAGAGAACAGCAAGTTAAAAATTACAATCGTTGATCAAAATGAAAAACACTGATAACATTAAGCATCATTAGCGAGTGGAGCTGACATGGAACTTCATAGTTTCTTTTGAAAATATTCGTTGATGGAAAATGTTGTTCAAGCAAACGCCCTCCATTGGAAAATTTTATTTTCACTAAAATGTCTTACTTTTGAAGTGAAGAACAGGGTTAAAGCAAAATCACATTTCTGTCCTTTATTTTGATTAAACCTAACTGTTTTGTCTTACATCAGTTCCGTGATAATTTAAGTTTATTTGAGCTGCTCCTACACCTCAGATGGACTGTGGACTGAAGGCCTCATTATATATTATATATTATATATTATATATTATATATTATATATTATATATTATATATTATATATTATATATTATATATTATATATTATATATTATATATTATATATTATATATTATATATTATATATTATATATTATATATTATATATTATATATTATGGTACTCATAGCTGAGAAAAGTTCAGAATATATCACTGAAGTCTAACAGTTTCATATTTTCTCACCATTGTCACCATATATTCATTCTTAGAAAGCAGGCACTTAAATAAATATATATAAATTCAAAATCTTTTACCCTGTGTGGAACTAGAAGTAGTTTAAAAAGGCTTAGAATATGGATGGTAAGCAAAAATATTCTTACTTTGAGATTAGACAAATAAATTAGCAAAATTATATGCATTAAATATATTGAATAATTTGCATAAATGGCAAATGGTGCATGAACATATTTTAGAAGATGTAAGAAAGAGGAGTTTCTTTTGCAATTTTTTTAAAGAAACATTTCAAAAAGGAAATTTAGAAGGAAGGCACATGAAACCAAATGTAGGATGTTGACATCCCTTTCCACAGAATACTTCTTCAAATCATAACTACTTAGAGAACGCCACAAGGCTACTTTTTAATCTATTCAGTTTGTGCCTCCTTTAAATGTATGGTTCTGAAGAAAAAAGTTTTCCATCCTTTCTTCCAAGACCTACCTTGCTTACTCAAATCTTCAGGCTAGTTTTTTGTTGTGCAAAAAATAGGTTTTAAACCAGTTATGAATTTGCCATCTTTACATTTCCCTTGTCTTCCTTTCTAATGCCGAAAACAGAAGCTTTGAGCATAACCCGTACACATTAGTTACACACATATTTCACGTCTGATGAAACTCTGTATTCAGGTACAAAATCGACTTTCTAACCTTGCACCACTATTTCTGAGCTCTCCCCAGTCTGCCACATTCACCACGCGAAATAACATTAAAAATGAGACAGAGCTTCTGTAATGATATTTCTCCATTATTCTCTAGCCTATTCTTTTTACATACCCTAATTTCTTTTTGACAGCAACCTCACTTTTAAGAGAAATTTCCATTCTTCTAAATTAATATTGCTAATACAGTAAGAACTGAGGAAAGTATATGAATGCTTCTCATTTTTCTCCTCCTTTCCTTTGCACTTCATCTGACACTGTACCTACTATATATATAACTTGGCCATAATTCTTCTTTAGACTTGACTAATGTGAAAAAAACACCAAAAAAAACAGACAAACAAAAACGAGACAAACAAAATGAGAGCAAAGCCAAGTTCATCAAGTAAATTTAAAACTCGTCATCCAAGAGCTGAATAACAAGCTCATTTGAAAGTGTCTTCTACATTTGGAGATTCACAGCATAAGAAACTGCTGTTGACACCTGGTTTAGGTGTAGACTGCAATACTGTATTACTTTGGTGACAATTTCAGTGGTGCATAACTAATCCATAGGTGCAATGGGGCTAATCCTGCTCTTACGGCAGCATCGCTGGAGCTGGGTCAGGCTCAGCACCAATGAAACCTCCACGCAGAATCATTACAACCACTGACCAAATTTCAAGGGAAACTTAAACAAAAATCTTTTTGGATTAACTCCGTTCCTGGTCCCATTCTCAACAAGTAGCACGCTCTACTTAATGTGATGTTAAAACCTGAAACCTCATTATATTCAAAACTAAAAACAAGACCTACTTCTGTATTCCTAAACGCAGCACATACCAATACATATATTTTTAATAGCAACAGGATCTAGCGCCAAGACCACTTAATCAGCTGGGTATTGGCAGTAGGTATCTTTAAAAACTTAATTAAAAAATAATGAAAAAGCACATAGCTGGATATTTCCTGCCATTATTTCACAAAGTATGTTTCTAGTTATAATCTCCTTACTGGACTAGAACGAACAATAATGCAGAGCCTGATTCATCTCAGCTGTTGCTCTTTACAAAGTGTAACTGTTAAGAGGAAAAAAATGCAAGTTTTATTTGAGAGCACACTGTTCTCTTCATACAGTAATAATTTGCTGAAAGCGTACTCTAACACATTATGCGCATCAGCTTTATCTAATTTGATAACACAAAATTGAAATAAGCATCTGACAGGAAAGGCAAGAGACCTGCTTCCTCATCGCCACTACGAAGATAATTGTGTTTAATTGTGAATTAACTTATAGCCCATTTCAACATATAAAATCCTTCTCAATTAAAAAAAAAAAAGCAATTGAAGAATACAAATATTTTCCTTTCACTTCTTTCAGACTCTCATGTTCTGACTGTTTCAATACTTCATTTATACTAATGGTCTGCCCATGACTTCCCGGGTCCATTTAATAACCAGAATTAACAAAATAAACATAAACACTAACTGCTTGAATAAATCCAAGAGATCAAATGCGATATTCCGTGCAAACTAAATGGGGACGTATTTGCAATTTAAAATATAATTCATCATAATGAAAATGTAAAGCAGTAGTTCTGCTTTATTCGGTATGGCAGGTTAGGGATCCCTGTGAAGCTACATTGAAGCAAAGAGTAGATTAATAATTTAATTTGGTTCAGAACTGTGCATGTGGGGCACTGCGAGCTTTTATTCTGTAACCAGCTGCTGACCCTAATATGGATCAGCCAATTAGACATCTCTATTTAATTGTTGGGTGACCCATCTAAAACTCACTAGGAATTTCCATTATAAACAAAACTCAGCGGCCTAAAAGAATCCCAGTTATCCCCTTGATGGAGACGGTTGGTTTGATAGAGGCACACAAAGGAGCTCAGCAAACGGAAAAATTGCAAGATCATTTTAGGCTGCGTTCTGTGAAAGAACATCTTAATATAATGAGCCTTTTTTCGATATCCCTTGGCGAAGCATCAGCCCTCTCAGATAACCCCACACAAAGCAAATACCATTCGTCTGAAGTTACATTTGCTCCTTGTTATCACAACTTATGCCACTTAATTCATTATTCAACGAACTCACTTTCTTGTTTATTAGATGCACGGTAGCCGCTCATCCCTAAAGGCCATGTATGCAAAAGACTGCTTGTAATCCTGTCACTTCAAACCTCTCCAGGCGTTTACATTGCTCCAGGAATTAGGAAGAAAGAAGCAAACAATTTAGATTTATTCATGCTGGTATTAAATCTGTATGCGATAAAGGAAATGAGAGAAATGTGACACAGCTAACTTAAAATCTACTGATACAGATCAACGGAATGTGTTATTCCCCGTATTTCTGAAAGCTTGCACATTCACTCCTGTAGCATGAAAAGACAAACAACAAATCCTAGACTGAATCTCATGTCTTCAAAAGATTAAAAAATAAGAAAGTATTCATTTCTCATGTTCTTTCCTCCCACTGAAAGGTGTATCTCACCATCTTTCCTCAAGTGCAATTGATATATTCAGTCCACCATCACCAGAATTATCTGCTCAGGTGCTGAATGCGTGTAGTGAACATAATAAAATCAGCAAATGCCACAGATACAAAATTCCAGCATGTTTTATATATCCCTTGTTATACAACGGACATCGAGAAATACTGCAGTTGAATTTGGTAACTGATCGAATGCGCATCCTCCAACGTTTTTAATTGTGAGGTTTACTAATGATATATTTAATAGATTTAAAAGCACAAAATAAGAGCTTCAAGTCTCTTCACGCTGCAGTAACAGCCATCGAGATGTTTCAATTTTACACTGTAACCTTATGCTGTTAGAATCATTAAAATGCAAATGAATTACTGAATTAAACAGACTTTCAGTACACTCTTAGCACAATTAATATTGTATAAAATTATCTGCATAATTATACACACTAACATTTATATAAGGCATTGTAAAAAGCCACAAATCAGACACTGGATGCAAAACTGGTAAGGACTGGAGAACCGGCTTCCACATATGAAAATGCAGTTTACTGATAGTACTCTATGATGTGACGGCAAATAGACTTGTACATTTCACATTTTAGTTATTAAGATGGTTAAAAATTAGATTATTTTTTATAGTGCATCAATCTCATGGTGCACAACAATGCACTGCTCACAAAAGTTCACAGCAATTATTTTCTTGATGTAAATTTTAATTTAAAAATTATAATTATTGACCTACCATTAAATAAACAGTAAAAGCAACAAGAACAGGACAATGAAAAAATGACAAAAACCCCATTGCAGCTACACATCATAAAAAGCGATTGAACAACTCAAAATAAACCAGGATTTTAAATATAGTCATTCATGACTGAAGTTACTGTAATAAATATATTTTTTTTTACAAATCTATTTTATACTTTTCTAAGTATGTGTTATACAGATTGCCACTTAAATTATATATATACGTTCCCTAGTAATCTTGCTCTTACTACAGAACACATGCATTAGGACAGTCACAATTCAGGAAACGATTCACCTGACTAATTAACATTTTACTCTGTCAGTATTCAAGTACAAAATGTATGCCTTTCAGTCAATTTAAAATAAGGCAAGTATAGAAATAATCTTCATGAAATGTAATCTAAACCCCAGTTGATTTATCTACATCATGTAATAGTGTCAGTAGCTGGACTGTGTGGGAATCTGTATTCGCAGTCACCTGACATTCTGAAATAATTCTGAAAAATTAGTAGTGAATAATAATGAATGGAAACTTTTCTGTTAATATACTGAGAGTCCTAACTCCATCCTTTATTGTGCAATGTTTGCATTTTTGCACGTGGGAGATTTTATAAGTCACCCAGTGATTTTTATAGTGCAACCGTATGCTAGATAAAGATATTTAAGCTGTCAGTATAAACTGCTTCTGTTTTCATTTTGCATTTAATTTCAATGCCAGACTCAAGGCATAAATTTTTCATCACCTGCAATGCTATGAATAAAAGATTAAAAAAAGAACTGAGAAGAAATTCTAACACATGCGGTGCATGCAGCACATCGTGCAGACACACTGTGCATAACTAGATGTTTAATTTCCATCACTTTTTCCTACGTCAGGAACACTATTATTTGGGTTCATACATCATGCAGTTAATTTCCAACATTTCAGCTCTGTGGAATTCAAATTTATCTAGCTCTGGACAATACTCCATTCAACACTCTCGAAATCTGGAGCTGATACACATATTGGTAAATTCAGATAGTATTTTCTTAACATTAAATAGAATATGTCTCTTGCCATCTAGTGTTGGCAAGTTAAGAACTATTAAAATATTTCAATAGCACATATACTTGCGTTACTTCTTGAACCAGCAAACGAATTACTCTTTTCCTAAGTTCAAAGAAGTAAGAGTTACTACAAATTTCCAAGCTAATATCAATTCCTCATTAAGGCTCACTTCACGTTTTAAGCCAAAGGATGTGATCAATCCCAAGAGGTGAAGTTACGGGCTCACTCTGACACAATTAGTTATTTAGCACTTAGGAGTGTTTTTAGTAGCTCTATGCATCTTCAGTTTTACTTTGTTAACACTCAGAGGGCCTTGGATGAAATTCTGTTTATCCTTCTCCAACAGCCCCTGCTGGGTAAAGAAAGGTGCTGTGGAATACACCTTTTTTAGCATTAATGGTAACCTTTTATTTATCAGAAAATAACTGAGATTCATAGTTTTGCCTGGCGGCAGACAGACTCTCAGGTACACTCTACACTCTGCTTTTGCACCCTTTCAAAATGTACATCTCTATAGTAATGTCCACATGCTGAAATTAATTTAAGAAGAAAAATTACTCTGTTCAATACTCAATGCAAATACAACCACTTCTCAAAACTTTTTTTTTTTTAAACAACTTGGGAAAATAACTTCAAACAATTGTTGGTAGCGCACTATGCAAAGCCAATAAGGCACCAGTCCAGTCCCCAGCCTGCAGATTGGGATGAGCACTTAAGTTGGAAAGATACACTTAATAGGTGGTTACTGGATTAATGTGATTTATGGGATCCAGGTACGGGGGAAATACAATGTTTTACTAGTTGCTCCCCTGACTTGTAGCAAATCTGATACAAGCCACTGCTACCGAAAACGTTTTGGAAGGACTGTGTATAATAAGATGTCATAAATTATTTCTAACGCTTCTACTAAGAGTTCAAGTTGATTAAAAAAAACGTAGAATAAGAATATTGAACTATTTTAACGCCCATTGAAAAGTTATATTGCATCAATTCTGCGCTTTCTCTAAACAAACAAACTTACTTCCAGCATTTCAAGGCTGGCAAAGCACAAAGGAAAATTAGTTATATATTATTAATGGTGCAATACCAATGGCAGCGACGTCATTATTGGCAAATCACTTCTGGGTTTCTGGCATCAGCTCTGCAAGGTGCTAAGTACTTTAGTCTTTATCCAACAGAGACCTTAACTTTTCACTTCGCTTGACTTCACTTCACCTCACTTCACTTCACTTTTGAGGATCTGAGCTCTCTTTTAATCAAATTTAACAAATTATAGTCTGCAGTGACCTTACCACATGAGTGAAAATCACAGATTCACAGAATAATTCTGGTTGGAAGAGACCCTCAAGATAATGAAATCCAACCGTTAACCCAACACTGGCACTAAACCATGTCCCTGAGAACCTCATCTGTGGGTCTTTTAAACAAAATGTGCACAGAATTTCAAAAACATGTGGCCACTGGCATAGCAGTTTGAATTCAGAGAGTTCCATACGTTTTTGCCTTTTTAAATTTAATTGGTGAAGACCACAAGATACGCAGTTATGTTAATATCTCATTTTATAACTCTGTTGAGTAGCCTTGGTGTGGTAACTGTGAGCTTATATATATATATATATATAAACAGAAATCCAAAAATGCAAACAAAGAAGTGTTGTACTTTAAACATCCTTGGGAGTGTAGGATTCAAGGAATTAAAGTAATAGTGAAAACAAGTTTAAGGAAATACAAGACTCTACCCTGTAAAGTATATCCAAAATCATCTGTAGTTCTTTAGGCCACTGTTTTAAATCAACTGTGGTTTGAAAGTTAATTGGAAGTTGGAAGGTAACACACTTTTTTCCGCACCACATCCTTAAAGAAACATCTTCAACATATACTTCTGGACTGTAGGTTCTCTCCTAAATTTGCAGAACAGATTGGAATTCAGAAATGGGAGAGGGAAGAGGAAGGAATTGTAAAACATTTATGAAGAAGGATGTGAGCAGTTTAAGAAAACAGATCATTAGACTCAAGGCACATTCTGTTTCTAATAGTTTTTCAATCACCTAGACATTTTTTTTCCCCGCAAAATGAGAAAGTGCAATGTGACTTCCATAGCTGTACCTATGGATGAAGTCACTATGGGGAGTCCTGTCCATGACGGGACCCCAAACTGAACACGCAGCCAACTGAACAAACACAGATAACAAGCTCCATCCCTGGGTTCAGCCACCAACACCACGCTCAGAATGCGAAACCCGTTTAAAACAAAAAGGTAATGAGCTATTGATGATTTTCCACCACATGCTGTGTGTGGTTTGCCTTTTGCAAAGGATGTTGAGAAGATGAGACCATGGCACGGGTTCCCGTGATGACCACCGTGCACATCCCATGTGCTTTTACTTGCCTTATGGTGTTACTTAGAACTCATGCACAAGAACTAAATGCAGGCATATGAATGCTTTTATAAGTCAAAGTGATGTAAAAGTTTGTCTCATTCTCTTATTTGCCTGGAAAGTGTTATTTCATTTATTTTATTTTATTTTATTTTATTTTATTTTATTTTATTTTATTTTATTTTATGATTTTATATTTTATTATTCCCTTCCATTATTCTATTCTATTCTATTCTATTCTATTCTATTCTATTCTATTCTATTCTATTCTATTCTATTCTATTCTATTCTATTCTATTCTATTCTATTCTATTCTATTCTACTCTATTCTATCCCATCCCATCCCATTCCATTCCATTCCATTCCATTCCATTCCATTCCATTCCATTCCATTCTGTTTTAATGTTGCTTAAACAACTTTCAGTTCTGCGTTTTCTAAATATGAAACTGGGAAAGTTGGAAATTTTAGTCATCTTCTGAGTGCCATGTGTAAGGGTTCATTTTAGATTAAGATATTACAGATTTATCTGTTTATAACTCTGGAATGATATTGAATATTGTTTTGCAGATAATTACACGTTGCCTTTTAATTATGGCACAAGCACTTAATTCTAGAGCTGCACAATATAATAAACCTACAGACGGCGCTCTACTGTATTCATACACGTATGGGTACTCATTTTAAAACAACTGGTGAGGATCTACCTTAAAGTTCCCAGGCTAAGTGGGCTGAATTCAGGAGGTAATTTGTGATCTCAACATGAAGTGGTGCCACAGAGCTTCATTTTCCGAAACGAGTGCTCACCATGAACTCCTTTAGCTTACATCGCTTTTTAGTTTTTACTTATTCTTGGCACATGTTCAGACGACTTCCAGCCATCCAGCATCATACTAAATTCAGCAAAAGAAAATTCCATTTCTGAAGTTCCACCCTATCTTATTCCTAAATTTTACTTAAAACCACCATATATTGATAGTTTATAATAGATTTTAATATATAATTAACACCAATTTAAATTCATGATGTAAAAGTGCAACCACGAAATGCTAAGAACTCGATAAAAACCATTTTTCTGTGTTCTGAATCTGCATGCCTACCTACAACTCAAAGATTTTCCTTCTTTCATAATACACTATAATATGGTTACAAGTGCATTGAAATTCATCTTGTTAGAATGGTAGTAATATATCCCACCAGGACTACTGTTCCTAGTAGCAATTTAAAATAATTATTGTGAGACTTGATGCTAGACATCAGGTTTGCAATAGAATTACAATGAGGGAAGTGTATTAGAGACAAAACATTGCTGGAAGAAAACTTCATAATGGCGCAATTTGGAACTAAGCCTCAATTTTACAGTAATAGATTCTCTTTATGATGGCACAAAGGAGTAAATGCACTTAGCAAATTTAAATCTATTATTAATCACACTTTGTGGATTGCAGTGCAGAAAGGAGAAAAGAAATTAGCTTTTTAAGTATGTTTCTTATATAAAACAAGTTCTACTATGAAGTAGAACATTTTACAAAAATCCCCTCGTTATAGCTCAGAAATACAGCAAGTCTTCATAACTGCCGAGAGCTAGAGAGGTTCGAAATCTTTCTAAAATAGTTTTGCATGTCTTAATTTCAGATTAGAAGTTACTCCAGGCAGTGTACTCCACATCATCAAAACACATCCCATTCTAGAAACAAAACAACCAGCAAGAAAGGTGAAATAGATTTGATATTCA
The DNA here is from genome assembly GCF_036013475.1 of Columba livia. Taxonomy (NCBI): domain Eukaryota; kingdom Metazoa; phylum Chordata; class Aves; order Columbiformes; family Columbidae; genus Columba; species Columba livia. Next base: position 83,081,552 of record NC_088642.1, read on the forward strand.
TGATTGCTGACTCTAATCACTCTTCTTAAACGGAAGGAGATAATCTGTACCATCCTTACTTTAATTATGCCACAGTTATAGCAAAGCAAAATATACACATTTAAGTATCGGCAGCTTGGTCCACACTTTTACAGACCACTGGATGCTTTCAAAAAGATATTTCAAAGAAAATAACAGAAAGCAACCCGGTATGGATTTTAGGAAGCTGTCATACAGCAGCGGAAAATAATAACATTTCTTATGCCATTACTGTGAAAAACTCTAGTTTTTATTGCCTACATTGTAATTTTACATCTAACTTTAAAAATAACACATACATTTGGTGCCTATTTTATTCATGAATCACATTTTTAATAAAAATGGATATATCAATATATTAGACTGGCAGATGCAGGGTTGTGGGTTTCTGTCTTTCTCCTCTTTCTCTCTCTCTCTCTCTCTTTCTTTCTTTCTCTTTCTTTCTTTCTTTCTTTCTTTCTTTCTTTCTTTCTTTCTTTCTTTCTTTCTTTCTTTCTTTCTTTCTTTCTTTCTTTCTTTCTTTCTTTCTTTCTTTCTTTCTTTCTTTCTTTCTTTCTTTCTTTCTTTCTTTCTTTCTTTCTTTCTTTCTTTTTCTTATTTTTCTTTCTTTTTCTCCCTTCCTTCCTTCCTTCCTTCCTTCCTTCCTTCCTTCCTTCCTTCCTTCCTTCCTTCCTTCCCTTTCTCTTTCTCTTTCTCTTTCTCTTTCTCTTTCTCTTTCTCTTTCTCTTTCTCTTTCTCTTTCTCTTTTTCTTTCTTCCTCTTCCTCTTCCTCTTCCTCTTCCTCTTCCTCTTCCTCTTCCTCTTCCTCTTCCTCTTCCTCTTTCTCTTTCTCTTTCTCTTTCTCTTTCTCTTTCTTTCTTTCCCTTTCCCTTTCTCTTTCCCTTTCTTCTTTCTCTCTCTCTCTTTCTCTCTCTCTTTCTCTCTCTCTTTCTCTCTCTCTTTCTCCTTCTTCTCCTTCTCCTTCTCCTTCTCCTTCTCCTTCTCCTTCTCCTTCTCCTTCTCCTTCTCCTTCTCCTTCTCCTTCTCCTTCTCCTTCTCCTTCTCCTTCTCCTTCTCCTTCTCCTTCTCCTTCTCCTTCTCCTTCTTTCTATCACTGGTCTTTTCAACAAACAGAAGACTGTTCAGGTGAAAACAAAACTTCTAATTCCAGCATAAAACGTGATACAGATACCTACCAAAACACCAGCATATTAAAGCAAGCAATAATTGTAAATGTTTCTTTTAAACAATGCATTTAGAGTTAACTGGACATTTATTTTATGCTTATTAAAATATTAAAAACAAACATTTATTATGTTTCATACATTTATATCTATTGCCTTTGAGAGGGAGATTAAGTTTCTATTCACCTACATTTTACCTTGGCCATTTAGACTGTGTCTAAAAGTAGTGATAGGCAGAGAAACTTCTGCTCTTTAACTACTTTGGTTCCACGCGTGCCCAGCCATTGCCAGGCAATAAACGTGTGCAAGAAATCGAGAGTTTCCAAAGCTATTTTTAGATGAACTAACTTGGATACCAGCAGCATGAGCTTCACGTGGGCTAATTTGCTCTGCTTCAGCAAGGAAAATTAGCCTGTGGGGAGCTCCAGACTGCTCAACTTTCCGGTACCTCAGGTGCCTCATTTATAATATCCCTACACTATATTTGCTGTCTTGCAGCCTGTATTGTAGATACAGCTGGAGAAAGACACTCAATGGCTCTACAAGACAATAAAACAATCAAGAAATGGTCCCGTGTCAGTCACTCAACACACAACAGATGAACACGCATCAGAATATGATGTGCTATAATGTTACGAACTGAAAGTTTAGTTAGTCGAAATGTCTTTCTAAAAGAGAAGACATAAAGATGAGCAAATCTATTCTTGTTTCCACTTCCATCTGAAGAAGAAGACATCCCTTAAAGGATCTGATCTTTACCCATCGCCCAGAAGGGCTGGTACAGCGTTACTTGGTTCAATAGTTATTTGTCAAGTCTTTAGATACGTCATCCTACCAAACTGAAGAAAAATAACTTAATTTTTCTTAAAAGTAAAATTTTAAACTAAAAAACGAAAACAACTTATGCACATCCACTTACTTAAAAACGACCACACAAACCAAGAGGAAAAAAATTAATAAATTAGCAATATCTTTAGATAAAATAATAATTTTATAGGGGGCGGTTCAAGTTGTGAATGTTTGTTATTATCCTTACACCCCCCAGACCTCAACTTAATTGAAAACAAACTACACAGAACAAAATTATTTGGGGATGTTAGAAATTCCAAAAGTTCTCTCTTCACTATGGTTTTGTTGTTGTTGGGGGGTTTTTTATTGTTTGTCTTTTTTTTTTTCTTCCATCAAGTCAATGTCGAATAATCATTTTATAACGAAAATAAACACTTCCTTAAATACCTGGAACTTAGCACTCCTAAAAAAAAAAACAACTTGAAAATTTCTTTAAATCTCACAAATGGTCAAAACTACACACGCTAATTCCTCATGATGGTGCAATGATAACATATATCTGGCACAACTTGTCTGAAAAAGACCTGTACTCTGTGAGTCAGTAAAAAACGTTCCATATTGATATTATATTCTCAGGGATTCCAACAAGAACATGGTTATACTTCTATTTATTATCTTTGCCTGGTCCACACGCTATCGTTAGTACAGTTCACAGCGCAGGTGATGATAATGTGATTATAAACCCGTGCCTTATGGCTACTAGATAGAATACAAGAAAGTCAGCAGTATATTCCCTAAATCATTAAACAGTCCAGCCCCAAAGCGCCCCGAAGAAACGCAGAGCTGACCACAGCTGGCGAATGATGCTCTGAAGCCAAGGACTGAACCACGCTGGGTGTCACGGTGACTCCACAACGCGCCTCCTCATCAAAGGCATCAAAGAACGGCATTTCTCACCGACTCGCATCCTCTTCTGCTCTGAAATATTCTGCCTAATGATCAGGGGTCACCAAACTGAAATACTTATTATGGAGAAAACAAAAGCCTGTCGGTTTCTCGGGATAATTTATGAATTATGTAATGGTACTATAAGGAAGGAGAAAAACAGAAAACTCATTGCAGTAGCACTTCTTAAGATTGATGAAAACAATTTTGATAGTACGCAACTTAAAAAGCCCAACAGTGCGATCTGGAATAATAGAGCAAAAAAAATGTTCCCATAGTGTTCACCTGACAAAAGTCTATTAAAACAAGAGTCTATCCTTAGACGACCATCTTGCACAAATCCCAGACTACCAGTGCAATCATACACTTTTAGTAGGCTCCTCTGATATTCCATTTTTTGTCTTTTGACACTGTACTGTTTTCAAAACAAGCAAATCAGAACTATTTCTATTTATACAAGAGCTATTCCAGGATAGGTTTAGTTTCCCTGACTACACCTTCTAGACTAGACACATGGCCATCCACAATGTCTAAAAGGAAAAAGTTTGAGTTAAATCTCATTTAATAATTTATGTAAGCTCAGCATATGTTGGTTCCACTTGAAATCTCCAACACTGGTTCAGTGACAGCACAAATTTCTTTTCCATAATTAAATAATCTTGGGGCAAGTCCAAATTATGTGAAGCAGAGAACCCCACAGACCCATTTCTGCAGCAAATGCCAGAGGTATTAGACTCTATATCACTTAGACGAAGAGGTATAATACATGCAGATTATTAATTTATAATTGGACTAAGAGCAGAACATTTTTTTGTCTCACATTATCATAGTTTCCCATTCTTTATGTAGAAGTGCATCTGTGTATTTACTGCAGCATGGTGAACCAGGGTGTAAGACAGGACAAGGAGGTTCTGTCACCCTGAGCAAGGCTCCTGTATTTGCGAAAGTCGTAGGCATCAGAAACAGACACTAAAATCAGTTTGGCTTTCAGGTGAAACAGCTTGTTTAAATAAGCTTCGTATTTGCAAGCTTGCAATGAGGAAAGATGAGAGATGAGTTTTGCCCCTAAATGAACAGGAGTGAAGAATGGATCCATGGAGAATTACGGCCTACCCATTCAATACCCGCAAACGGCTTCATTTCTGAACTTAAAAAAGATGGAGATTGCAAAACACAGGCGCGTTGTGGTGAGACCACACCTGGAATATTGTGTCCAGTTGTGGCCCCTCAGTTCCAGCAGGACAGGGAACTGCTGGAGAGAGTCCAGCGCAGCCACCAAGATGCTGAAGGGAGTGGAGCATCTCCCGTGTGAGGAAAGGCTGAGGGAGCTGGGGCTCTGGAGCTGGACAAGAGGAGACTGAGGGGGGACTCATTCCTGGGGATCAATATGGAAAGGGGCAGTGTCAGGAGGATGGAGCCAGGCTCTTCTGGTGACAACCAGTGACAGGACAAGGGGCAATGGGTGCAAACTGGAACACAGGAGGTTCCACTGAAAGATGAGAAGCAACTTGTTTTGGGTGAGGGTGGCAGAGCCTGGCCCAGGCTGCCCAGGGAGGTTGTGGAGTCTCCTTCTCTGCAGACATTCCAACCCGCCTGGACACCTTCCTGTGTAACCTCATCTGGGTGTTCCTGCTCCATGGGGGGATTGCACTGGATGAGCTTTCCAGGGCCCTTCCAATCCCTGACATTCTGGGATTCTGTGATTCTGTGATCTGGCTAAATTTGTAGACGTGGTCAGCAACTGATTGATGGAGCAGCCTGTTTAGCGGACCCGCGAGAGACGAAACAACCTTTGACTTGGTTCTGAGCAGAACAACAGGCTTGACTTGAAATGTTATTGTCAAGAATCCACTTTGTAACGGCAGCTGCCACGCACTGGAATTCAACCTTCTCGGACAAACGCCCCGAATACCATGTAACTGTGCATCACCTTAAAAAGCTGCGCTCAGCCTCAGCAATGCTGCGTCTGAAGATGGAAATATCTATATACCCGAGAGAGGCCGTTAAGGGATGTAAATCCTTGTAGGATGTGCAAAGACAAGGGGCATCTTGTTGGAGGCAGAAAGCAAAATCACTTCAGAAACACACATGGCAAGAAGAACTTCAAATAATTAGACAGGAGGGGAAAGGAAGTTATAATAACAAGAAGGTATCATTCTGAAAGTTGAAAATAGAGACTATCATAAACTGTGGTAGGTTAGTTACAAAAACACAGTGAGACGGCCCAGAAGATAATTTGAGTAAAAACAACCAGAAGGTGTTAAGCTTACAATACAACAATGTATTTTTCAAACACATCAGGAGCAAGAACTCTGCTTGAATGTTCACACGGCTAGAAGACCATTGGAGTGCCAGCGCCACAGGGCTTTCTGCCTTTTTTTAGTTTAGTTTTGCTTCGTTTGTTTTGTTTTCTTCTGCATAAACTGTGCAAAACTTGGGAAGATTCCTACACTTGAAGTTTCCTTAATGAAGGTCTCAGGACAAAATCAATCTCAAATGTAATGTCAGTAGAAAACAATATGTGACAAATAGAAGCAAAAAAAAGGAAGCATCAAATTGCCAGGACCAAACAGTACTCACATTATTGTTTCAAAGAAACTCAGGAATGCAATAGCTGAACTACTAATTGTAGCATGCAACCTAACACTTAAAACCACGTAATGAAGGACTGGAATGTGGTAAATGTGCCACGTATTTTTGAAATGGGTTCCAAAGAGTATCTGCAAACAGGTAAACCTCAAAAGTTCACCAGGCCAGATAGTGGATACCATAATAAAGAACAGAGCTTGTGTAGAGATGGATAAATCAGGTTAGAGTCAGCCCACTCCTTGGTCAAGGGAAGTCATGTTGAATCCATCACGTTCAATCCATTTCCTAAAGGAGATCTACTCAATATAGTCTGCTCAGGTTTTCAAAAGCTTCTGACAATGTCTTTCACCAGAGCCTCGTAAAGAAACTAAGCAGCCATGATGGAAAAAAAAGGGTCACAACATGGATAAATACGGTTAAAACACAAGGGACGGGTAAGGATGGATGGTCAGAGAAACTCCACAAGGCCTCACTCTGTTTAACTTATTCGGGTGAGTCAACTGTGAGCTGAGAGTTTGGTGATGATACAAGTGGTGGAGTCAAGAACTGATGGTGAAAACATCAAGAAAGCCCCTTATGACTGCAAACTACTGGGCGTTAAGATGATCGATGAAATGCAGCAAAGACCAATGTGATGTACAAGGGAATCTCAATCCTAACCGTGCTGGGTAGAATGATGGGATCTCAGCTGGTTGTGACCAACCATGCATAAGATCTTGAGGCCTTGAATAGTTCTGGTAAAATGTAAGTTCAATGATGAACAGAAATGGGGGGAAAATATATATATATATAAAAAATAATAATAATAATTAAAAAAGGCAGCCTTGGGTTTTAAACATCTAGATTTTTCAGGCAAATAAACAAGAGAATCATACTATGCAATGGAGATAAATCCATGGCTGGCTCACATGTTGAATATCACATGGATTTATGGTTCCACTATCCCTCTATCCTCAAAAAAAAAAAAAATAAAAAAAAATAAAAAAAAGAGAAAAAAGGTATAGGATAGGACTAAATAAGATACAAAAACAGGTGGGATAAGTTCAGGCTGGAAAAGAGATGGCAGAATGGGATATAAAAGAAGTCCATCAAACCTCAAGCAGCACGGAGTTAGAGAAGAGGAATTAGAGAAGAGCAATCCACTTCACACCATCTCTTCCAACGTAGGAGGTGGTGGGTCTCCAAAAAGCAGAGAAGAGCAGAGAAGAGGGGGACCAACCAAAAGTTGTTGGAAATGGAGTGAAAATCCTGGAAATTATGATATTTCAATGGGCTTTCCAAAGGCATGTTACAAAAACCTGAACAATCTTCATTGTAGTAATGAAGAACAAAGTCGATAAAACAGACTCAGTTTTTAAAAGGTCGTTCACTCAGTAAACTATAAATAACATAGTTTATTTCCTCAGTTTTCACAGTAGAAATATGTTGCTAAGTTTCTTCTGCAATATTCAGGATGTTGTCTACTAATGTCTTTATTTTAATACACGGAGAGGTATTCGTACCATCTACTTTGGCTGCTTCAGGCATCCAATTTAGATTGAGTCAGAATACCTAAAATTAGTGCTACCTATATATAAAGGAGCAGAAGTAAGTGTTTCCAGATGGGCCTAAATTAAATGCATAAAGACAGAATCCATAAATATTCCCTCCAGTGTTACTTCTACTTTACCCAGTACTCGCTACCTATTAATATGGTCAGAGAGAAGAAAAAAGCCCAAACTGAATGCTTCCCACAGATATATCTACTCAATTATTAAGAGCAAAATTCTTACCATCAACTATCGGCATTTTTTAATGCCTTCTGTTGACATTTCCATTACAGATTTATCTCAAGGCTAAACTGATTCTGACAATGGCATTTTACGTGGAAATAAACTGCACTTTTGTAATTCTTTCACTTGCGATATACTTCCCTGTAAGCTAGCTAAATTAGCAGAGTACTTAAAACACCAGTTTAAACAAAACCTTTACCTCAAAAAATACAAACCCAGCCTCACCTTTTATATAATCTTTTATTTTTCAATAACTTCACAAAGAGAATAATCTGCACTCTTCAGGTTGTTCTGAGGCACATCAATAGCATCATTTACATGACATGTATCACAGGAAATTATAGAAATGATGCTCCACTTGGCATCTGCCACAATTTTAGCTTAAAACAAAGTGCAGCTTCTCCCACATAGCATCCTGATTAAACAAATTAACCATGGCGCTGACTGCAAATGTACACACTAGAGTGTAAAAAATGAACAGATACAATGGCCAAGTCTGTATTTAATTTTAATTAAATTTCATTCTGTAGCTCAATTAATCCACAACTCCAAATGTCAGCAGGACTTAGGCAAATGGAATGACATCTGCTGCACTGCACACTGACTATAAAACCTTCACTGCATGCTAGAGCTCTGGAAATGTACCAGAAAAAATATGAAATGCTCTTATTAAATACATATCAACGTATAGAGGTCTAATTTCAAGAGAACATAGGAAAGATCCTTGAAAGAAAACTTGGGAAAGTTTATTTATTTCACAACTCCAGCTAATAATACTGTCCCTCTGGAGATAGAGGCGTGCTTTGATTATGATTTATTTACAATGGGATTGTGTTATTTTAAAGTTATCTACTGTGAGAGATCTCGTGGCAAACTATGACTGAAATTATCGTATTGGAAACATTCCACATTATTGTTATTACTACTATTATTATTACTATGATTATTACTACTACTATTATTACTATGATTATTACTACTACGTATCTCCATAGAAGCGTTATCTAGAAGCTTCTGCTCATGCTTGAGAACGGTAGGAAAACATTATTTCTGTCACAGACAAACTGATGACGCTTTTAACGGCATTAAGGTATTTCAATGTTAATCTGACATCTAAATATGTTTACGGTGCCACCACATGACAGGTGGATTAAAGAGGAGCTGAGGAATTTGAGGAAGGGAAAAAGACACTAACAGTGAAATAAGTTCAGAGACTTTCTGAGCCACATCACCATCCTGGTGTCCGTTTTACTCTTTATTTTTATCCCTCCTTTTAATTCTAAAAAGAATGGCCCCATGTCAGGCCTCAATTTTGATTGACTTGGCCCATTTCAATGGGCCTTATTTAAAATACACAATGCTGGCAAAAAGGCAAAAACGAAGGGGAAATCCCGTACGCATTTCACAGTGCTTTGCGTATAAAAATGTATTAGGATGTCTCAGTTTTCCAAATACTGTCCATAGCTTAATTCAAAAAACATAAAATAATGCTGAACTGCATGGTAGAGGCTGCTCTGTCTGATCTTGGCCCTGGAAATACTGAAGTCCATCAGATATTGCTTTTACAGGACAGAGGCCACCATTTATTCTTCAATTTAATGATTTCTGTAATTGTTTCCTCCCCGTATTTATAACCAGATCACTAAACATGCTAAAAGTGAAAGAAGCTTCCGTGTTTTTCCTAAAAAGAACATCATTACAAGTCCTTCCAGGACTATTAACTGTGTTTTGTGCAGCTCTTGCATATTTTGGATGGTTGTAAAATTATCAGCTGAAGCGCGGAATATACAAAGTCATGTATTGAAAATTGAGCTTTATGCTTCAAACGCCTATTTTTAATCAGGTGAGTAGATGAAATGACTTTAATTAAAGTGCTTACCTATAACAAGAATTAAAAAAACACACCAGTTTCCAAAACTGAATTCCTATCAAAGAATCCAATTATTTCCGTTCCTTTTTCCTTCATAAATTTTCAGCTTATTTTATGCCAAATGCATTCAAGAGATAAATTTAAATTTTAATCATTGCACTAAACAAATCTAAATATGATTATAGTAAATTATGATCATTACAATTATATCATTAACTAAAGTACTCTCTGAAGTTTCTTAATTCATTTTTTCCTTCCTTAAACATTGCTTACTCAAAGACTGCTCTCATGTTTAAAGAAAACATTCCTCCACAATACGAACCTGCTTTAGAGGCAGCTGTATCTATCGATTTTGTTCAACTTTTCAACAACAATTTTAGGATCTCTGTTTAACAGAATAGCTCACAATGGCCCAACATTTTCAAACAACAGCTTCACAGTATAAATTGACAACAAAATGTGGTATTTTTACAGCTGCATGCAAAGGTAATATCTCCAAACATTGTAAAGAAATAGCTAAAAAAGTACTATCAATATATACTTAAATATAAACAATTCAAACTTTAAACTATAAGTCTGTGTAAAGTATTTAACTACAAGTATTTTACCCTTAAGGTTATATAAAGACGTAATTATCAGTTCTGTTTCCCCCACGGTATTTGAATTCTGACACCATTGGAGTCAATGGCAGAACAGCCACCTGTGTCAATGATAAGATTTGACCCCAGATACCATAAATTTAACTTTCAGATCTGTGTCAGTGTCATTCTACTGTCTGTAAATCTGCCTCCTCATCTCCACTGACAATACCGCAGACTTGACTTCTTGCGACCATTTCTTTCCAAAGTTCTGTCTCAAAATCGACTCCATCACTTCAGAAGCATTTTGTTAGTGATTCCAAAATAATTATTCCATTGTTAGGAATTCAAGGAAAATTTATTCTGTGAATTTAAAAAATGTGAAATTTTCTGCAGGTCCTGTTCATAGCTCAGAACGAGGAAAACTTACTGAAAACATCGGAAAACAAGTTTGATAAAAATGCAGATGTTCACCTAAAAGTAGCTAACACCATCAAATAATATGAAAATATAGTAATGCAAATGAGGCAACTCATATGAATTTACGGCTCTGAAAAAGCCATCTAAAGTGCAATATGCACATTGACCAGGTGAAAAGATAACACAGAATACTACTAAAATAGAAAAAAAAGGGGTCAGCTATAGTAACCTGAAATGCCTTAACCACAAATCTCCCACTTTCTGTCCAAGGAAGGACAAGTGCCCACTACTTATTTCCCTGAATATCCAGAATCCCCACAACTTCAGCACCTTAGTGTCATATGCGCACTTGCAACCAACTGGGATCCAACTCCTCCCCATATATAAACCTAAATATATCTATCCATATCTAAACACCGCCTTCTGTAAAAATATAAAGCTCGGGAACACTGATTTTTTGGAGCTTTTTGGTGTTTCCGAAACTGAAAAGCAGTATTCATGCACAAAACAAGTGCGTTGCTGGAACAGCAGCTAAGATAGACAACAAAATACTCTTATTTTTACCTTGTGTCACTACCGCGCTGCACATAAATAAACACGTTCAGTTATTCAGCCTTCCCTACAGCAGCCAACAAGAAGATTCCAGGTAATGAGGTAAGGGGCACACTTGGGTTCTCTTCATGCCAAGATGAGAAAATTAATTTTAATGCTAAAAAGATGGGAGTACTGGTACAGATGGCCAGGAAACACTTCCAGCTGCTCTACGGTACTGGAGTCTGGAAAGGGAATCCTGTTATAAGCACAAGTATAGCAGAGTGTCTTATATTCCATAAGCACAAGAAGGGTATGGGATATGGGATAAAGAGTATAGGGGAAAAAAAAGATATCTTTGTGATAGCTGCAACAAGTACAGTTGCTCGGAGCCGGGGGAAAGGGTGAAATAAAAATGGTTCTGGAAATAAGTGTGGTAGAAGTTCATCCGAGGCAGAAAGGTACCTGGGGGCACTAATGGACAGGAAGCTCAACATGAGCCAACAGTGTGCCCAGGTGGCCAAGAAGGCCAATGGTGTCCTGTCCTGTATCCAAACCAGCGTGGTCAGCAGGACAAGGGCAGCGATCCTTCCCCTGTGCTCTGCATTGGGGAGGCCACACCTGGAGTGTTGTGTTCAGTTCTGGGCTCCTCAGCTCAGGAAAGAGATTGAAGTGCTGGAGCGGGTCCAGAGAAGAGCAACAAGACTGGGGAAGGGACTTGAGCACAAGCCCTATGGGGAGAGGCTGAGGGAGCTGGGCTTGTTTAGTCTGGAGAAGAGGAGGCTTAGAGCTGAGCTCAGCACTCTCTAGAACTACCTGAAGGGCAGTTCTAGCCAGGTGGGGATTGGGCTCTTCTCCCAGGCAGTCAGCAATAGGACAAGGGGGCATGGGCTTCAACTCTGCCAGGGGAAATTTAGGCTGGAGATGAGAAAGAAATTCTTTGCAGAGAGAGTGGTCAGGCATTGGAATGGCTGCCCAGGGAGGTGCTGGACTCACCGGCCCTGGAGGTTTTTAAACTGAAATTGGACATGGCACTTAGTGCCATGATCTAGTAAACAGACTGGAGTTGGACCAAGGGTTGGACTGGATGATCTCTGAGGTCTTTTCCAACCCAGTCCATTCTGTGATTCTGTGATCATCTTCATCATGATATACTGTGCTATCAAAATCAATCCCTGAAAGAGTTTTCTGCTCCTACAGCACAGTTCTACTTCCTAGTTCACAGATAAACAGAGGAGATTTAATTTGTGAACAAATACTAATGTTTAATTGTTCTTTACCTTCATTCATTGACTGATATATGTGGAAAATGGAGATCACTTAAAACTGGACAATACAAGCTTTTCAATTAATTGTGTTCCAATTATTGGTCCTACTCTTGGTCTTTTTATTCTTGGTCTGCTTAGACCATGGTTATTACTTCTTGAAATCTTTCTCTTGCTGTCTTATTTCTATATCAATTCCTCATACTTGTGTATCCAGCCTCATTTCTAACACTCTAATTCTGCCTCTTTTACTGCATCATCCTCTCTCTGGATCTGTTGCAATCGCTCTTTGGGTCCTGCTACACTGTTGTGATGCAGTATATCTTGCTATAAACCTCTTCTTAAAAGCAGACTAGATTCACCTCGCAGATTGTCCCACTTTCTACTTACCTGTATTTATGTGTACATTGCAAATACTTCATACCATATAATTAAAACAGTAATAATTATTGTAACGAATACTGTTGATATGGACAGGGAGACACATTTCCTTCACTTACTTGTCTATACTATAAATTCAGGTGACTGTAATATTCTCCAAAATGACAACAACTAGCAGGGGCAGAGTAGCCGAGTAGTCACCAAACATGGTCACAAAACAATTTCCAGAGTCCTGCACAAAAATCAGGCCAATAAAAAACGCTACAGAGCAGCAGATGACTGGAATAAAGGAGAGAAATGTGAGCTGTAAGCACAACGAAGTTCCATAGACGAAGAGGAAACGGAGAGTTTGAAACAGCAAAGATATAACACACGCTATTTCATATAATCAAAGCTGATAAAATTGTCCTTTTTGGGGAGGTCTCAATTATAAGAATATTAGGAATCCTAGCTATTCCCTACATAAGAGAAAAGTTATGAAATGAGAACCACTGGAACTGCCCTATTACAGCAGTCCTCAATAATCAGCAGAGATTAATCAAGTAACTATTTCTCATTTAACTTTTAATTTAATGTGAATGCAAGGCTAAAATAAAAACCTCTTTTTTTCTGTTTTTCTCTAATGACAGAAGAGAAAGATAGAGATCATGGATCTGGGCGCTTATTCTTCCTTTCTAAATATTTTTTATTGATGCTTTATACTCTGATTTTACTTTTTCAACAGAATAAAATAAGTTCTGTAAGGTTATTTTGAACACTACATGTTAAACTATTAAACTTTCCAACAGATTTCTGGGAGAGCTACAGCTTGCTACTATTCATATATATATATATATATATACACATATATATATCACATCATCACTTTTATTGATAGGGTGGTCAACTTCATCTCTACCTACTCAGATTCAATAATGATTTCAAAACTATTGCATCCCTTAAAAAATTCCAGTGGTATATACAAATGAATTCAAGCTTTAAAATTAAAATAATGAAAATGCAAAGATATTTTCACAGTTTTGGTGCTGCCAATTCTTATAATGTTGGATGCTAAATATTAAAGTTCTTATAAAATAACAGACTTCTCTACATTTTTTCATGTAAAAATAACCGACCTGTAAAAACAAAAGTAAAAGAAATATACATCTCAATTACTAACATCTGTAAACTGTTTAAAAGTCACCACATCTAAAAATTAAAAAATACGCACTAAAAAGCTGTAATTTGCCTCTTTTCCCATTTCACTACTATTAGTAGTAATATTAGTAACACAATTGTAGCGTTTAAAGTTCAATAGGAAGGATACAAGTCCTCACATAGTATGTAAAAACACAGCTCATTTGCACACTTTATTCTGGTTAAAATTTCAGTCTTTTGGTTTTTATGGTGAGATCTTTTTGGTTGGTTGGTTTTCCTATATTTGCTTTTCCCTCTCCAAAATTTCAGGTAAAGAGGAGTGGTTTTGATTTTACTCTGTAAGTCATGTCCTAAATCAATGAGCTGTGCATATTTCCAGATGGACAACAGTGCTACTGCTAATCTGCGTGCCACTGACTGTCAAACTTAACAAAAATTAACAAAAATACAAAAAAAACCCCACAAAACCTATTACAATACACTATATGAAAACAGAACTAAGCTATTAATAATAGGTAAAGAAATACATAACTGTCATTGACTCTACTAGGCACCAACTCTTAACTCAGGACATTTCTTTATTACTATAAGACTTTAAAAGGCCAAAAAAACCCAGAAAGGAAAAACAATAATTTTATATTTTACTATCTGTCTTCTTCTCTTCCCAGGAACTAAACCCAAATAAACACTCATCCAAATCATTCTGAACGGCACGTTAATTTTCAGGAAGATGACATCTCCCATTTGAGCAGCAAAACCCTCACAGTGTGCCCAGCAACTCAGTCAACTCTATTTTGGACCTCTCAAATTTGTGACATTGTTATGGATTTTAACCCTTAGTAGACCACAGAGCCCCAAAACACTTCCAGCTCTATAAACCCATTTTCCTAAGGAAGATTGTGCAAAATCTGACCGCCAAATGATAATCCCTTGGAGGAGACGATGGCCAGAGTGGCTGCACATGGACATCTCCACCCAGAAGACCAAAACCACGCACATTAAATTTGCCAGGTAAGATAGTAGATGAGGTGGGATGGAACCTGGGTGGACATGGTTCATTTCACATCACACAGGACATGAGAAAAGCAGAAGACACCAAGGGAAATCTCAATCAAAACCCATTGATCTCATGCCAAAAATGCACATGGTTTTACCAGCAGACATTTGGAACTGACACTTCACTCAGGCATTGCAAAATCATAACGAAATTTTCCACAATTGTCATCAAATTATATTGAAGCTACATTAGCTTATTTGTGAACAGGTTTTCTTACCACCTTGATAGGCTTATTGATTTTATTTTCTTCCTCATCTACAGGTAAAGCTTCTCAGCTCTGTAGACACAATTTTAAAGCAGAATTACACTTTTCTTTTGCCCAGTCTCCATGTATTGCTGACTCTGCTAATGTGTCTCTTTTCTCCTCATCCAGAAATCACATTGCTTTTTGGTTTGTGAGAAAAATATCAAATTCAAGTGAATTTTCACAGTGGAATTATATAACGAGATGCAGTTCAAAGGCAACACATTTGGTCTTTGGATAACAGATAACTTTTGAGACATCTGTCCTTCTTTAAATGTGTGCGTATACATGCGTGTATGCATACATATATAGTTTGAAGTCAGTAGAATCTATTAAAGAGTCATATACCGTGTCCTAAAATAGTATTAAAGTGAGAGGGCAAAACTGCACAGTAAAAGAGGCGCTACTTGTGCTTAATTCTATAGCCTGGATCTGCTACATGTACTGGAACAGCGTTGCCTATTTGTACTCAGGTGGATCACCACGCAATTTATCCCAACAAGTGAGTGGGAAGACGTTAAATGTTCTCATGCCCTTTTGCTTTATTCACAATAAATTACTTATTCATACCTAACGTAGTGTAACAGCGTTAATGACACAGGATCTACAGACTGCTATGAGAATTTAGTTGTACAGAGCTCAAACTGTGAGCTCTGTACTTTGTTAAGTTCACCTAACTGAACAAAACAATGCAAAATGAAGGAATAACAATTAAAATGAAAAAAAAAAAAGATAGTCTGGTCACACTGGCATTTTGGTCTGATATCACAAACTTGTAAAATAATATATTTCCTTTAGCATGTTAGAGCCACGGTCTATAGAAAAACGCTGCCATATTAAGATCTCTGGTGCAATTGTAGGAAAGCTTTTTTCCTACGAAGAAGGCAACGTGAAAGAATTTATGCAATAACCCATTTTTAATTGAAAGGTTCTGAGGACAAAGAACTTCTCCCAAAACCTCTGCGACCCCAATCCTGCTATCAAAGCTGTGCAGACCTGGCCGGTCCCCACGTGGAATTTGTTGGGTCACGACGATGACTTACATGCAGCTATTGGCCACAGATAAAGAGTCCTCTCCAGTACAAAGGTTTATATCCTGCATTATTACGCCTGGTTTTTGTCTGTTTCTTCTGAATAGCTGTTCCTTAACATGAGAGGAAAAGTGCTAATAACGTTTATTCTAAGCTTAAAACTGTTGGCTAACTATGCAGAGGAAGCACAAGAGATTATAAAATGCGCATTACACTTTGATGTAGCAACAGTGACCTAAGAAAAAAATGTTTTATGCAGAAAATGTTTTAGGCAGAACAAGTCCTTATCAAGTCACTTGTCCTTATCCATAGCTGTAACAATAAAAAGTTATCCTGCCTCTGGAGGTGAATCGTCTGAAGGATCTTTCTGACAAAACCAGATCCAAACAAAAGGTTGGATACAATTAAATTAAAATTAATAGGTCCGTAAAGTGCTTCTTGAATTGTGCTGGACATGCTACGTCTTTTAGAGATGTAACTCCTTATGGCACTACAGATAAGGACATCATCAAAACAAATTCCACTCAAAATTAACAAATAACTATAAACCTAGAATCTCAGACTATGAAGATGAATCTGTAAGGAAAAATGGGTTCTATTATAATTTTATGTTCAATGTGACAAAGGAGGTCTCAACTGTAAATATGTAGGTGTTATTAAAATAACAAAGTAAATTTTTAAGTGTTTTCAAACCTAGTTTATACTATTGATAGCACCACGAAGTCAATACTGTTGAACATCGTATTTTATAAAACGCATTTAAATGTCTGAGGTATAAAGGTTATTACTCATTTATACCTTATTAGATGCTTCCCTTTCTTCCATAACACTGTTCATCTGGCTTACACTTCATGCTCAAGTCATGCAGATTGAAGCTGACTCTCAATTACACAAAGTCGTTCTCCAAAGATGACAGTCCAAATACAGTAGAGATAAAATACATCAAGGTTTAAAATAGGTCCGTTCAGCCCCACTGCCGCTTCATCATGAAATGATATAATTCACTGATGCCTCTGCCTAGCCTAACATATGTTCTATTCACAGCCTGCGTCACTCTTCATTTGTAATTATTTCCCTTTTTTTCCCCCCATCTTGTAATACTTTGCTTGGTTGAAGACAAATACTGAAAGGAAAAAAAGAGTATTATCATATGATGACCTGTTCCAGGGTGTTAAGTCCCTGTCAAGGTTTGATTTTAACATGGGGTATTGATGACAGTACATCAATTCAGGCATCATGTCCAGAATTAGACTATATTAATTATCACTTGAGTGCAGTATGCATGAAAGTGCTGTTTCATTGACTAAAAGGATTTGACTGAATAAAAATCCATTTCTCATCTGGTTGCTTATGAATAAAGACATTTTTTTTCTCTGTGCTGTGGATTGTTCTTTATTAGATGTGATATTTATAAGATTGAATAGACTGTCTCATTCAACAACAGATACGAATATTTTTAAA
Organism: Columba livia; assembly: GCF_036013475.1. Lineage (NCBI taxonomy): Eukaryota > Metazoa > Chordata > Aves > Columbiformes > Columbidae > Columba > Columba livia. The sequence goes on from NC_088642.1 coordinate 83,098,803, forward strand.
CAAAGAATATTAAATCGATTCTTTTGTTGACAACTGCTTAACAATATATCAAAGTTTACAATGTAGACATTACATAGCAAAATTCAGAGTATTTATAGTGTATATATTTCCATGTATGTGACCAAAATTTTATTTTAAAACAAAAAAGAATATAAAAAAAAAAAAATATAACAACATGTAGATAAAAAAAATCCCATAATTTTATTTTTAGGTAGTGAGAAAGTGTGTTTTAATGTTGAGATTTGTTCCTGATTTTTCATTTAGTAAAAAACTGAAGTTTGAGATCACAGAAAAAAATCTGTCAGTGTAATGTAGTTACCCCGATAAAAAATCTCCTTTATAGCTTTTACTATATAAACTGTGAGTTAGCTGCAGAATACATGGAAGAACTGAACTTTTGAGTGTAAATTTCTGCAGAGAGAGGTAAACCAGCACATGGTAATATAATTATACTCAAAAAAATTACCTATTTTTTTTTAATAGATAATTTTCACTGATCACCCATAAAAACGAGTTTCCAGTCCTCACTTCGTGTTATGTGTTAGCTGCCTCGTTTATTTTCAGTGCCATAAGACGACACCACACCGAGGCCATGGCACATATGTTGCTGATGGTATCTAAGCCTTCTCTAGTCTATCAGAGATTATTCCACCCTCTTTTTACCATCCAGCTGTGTCAGAAGAAAGAGAACTTGGAAGAGTTAGACCATTGGAAAGCCTTGTGTTTAACTGCTAAGACAAGCTGCAGATGCATAATAGAATTAGCACTAGGAACATTTTATTAGTTCAATTTAATTAGTTATGCAACGTGTCTCTATCTACCGATCTACCTACATCTGTATTTAGAGGTTTCCTTAGAAACCCCAAACAAAGAAAACCATATTATGCTGTTTAATTTTAAAACCCCATGTTATAGAATTAAAGGTCTAAGGAATTGGAAGAAATGAAATCTTAGGTTAGTGGGTATTGATAAAGTTTGGGTGGACTCTCCAAATAAACATGTTGAAATTAGGAAAGATACGTTCCCAACATTTAAAATCTTGCTTAGTCACAGTATTCAACCACAACAGAAGATCAGCTTTAGCTAGTTTTAAAGAATCGCAAGGATTAAAAATTACAGCCAGTGAAGTACAGTAAATCATAGTTTATCTGAAGTTTCCATGAGCAATGAGATTCAATAATGGTAACTGTCACTAAATGGATAAGCCAGGAGATGATGACGATCTTGAGGGGCTTTTCCAACCAGAATGACTCTATGATTCTGTGATTCTGAGTCCCAGATTGTGTCTGAACCTGAGCTGTGCTGAGCACGGTGTGACAAGAGCTGTAGCAAGGGTAACACCATCCAAGAACTTAACAAGATACCAGAGGTAAAAACTTAGATCTTGGTTTCTTCCAGAAGCAAACAAAAATAAAGCACGTAAAAGTCTAGGGCAACGTTTTAACAACTTTTAAATACCAGAAAGACAAAATGTCACAGCTACTTTCCCTTACGGAGGAGCATGGCATGACAAAGGGGCAGATTAATATAATTACACTTGCTCTGCCTTCTCCATTGCGTGCTCCACGGTGAAAAATTAATTGCTTCCAGCTGATGGACCTGTAGTAGAAGAAGTTACACCAACCAGTCCACTCCCTTCTTCTCCTCTACCTCTTATTTGGTTTGCACGCACCCCAAATTCTTTGACTCCAACGCCTTACAGCTCTCGCAACCCTTGCACGTTAAAAGCCAACTGCTTGACCCTCGTCCTGCAGAAAAAAGTACGATGTGAATGAATGGCACTATTCATTCAAGTCAAAAGAGAGCCAGAGAGTTTACTGTACAGAAATGAGGTTGATTGACAACGGAATGCTGCATGGGTTATGAAAAATCAGGGAGGCTACAAGGTGGGAATGAATGAACGGGAGCTGCATGATGAATGGGTGACTCACCACACCTACACCCTTTGGCGAGGTGCCGAAAGTATCTTAGGAACAGCCTCAGTAAAATCGTTATTATGCCAATGGTTAAACTCCATCAAACCCTAGGAAGCGACAAAGATTATTTTAATACTTTAGAACATTATTGTGGGCATTATTTTAAAATACTTTTCCTGATTAAATACCAACTGCAATCTGCTACCTCAGAAAAACTGCCAATAGAGCTCCATGCTTATTTGGATGACTCAGTGATCAAATTAAATCACATTATCTTTGATCTTTTGGTTACGGTGATGTAATCAAGAAACTTTTGATCTGGGAGAAACATCTTTTAGCTTGCAGCTGTCTTCTATGAATATTTGCTACATACCCATCTTTGTACGTGTAGTACAGACATTGCTTCCTGATGAGAAGTAACACGTTTTGATGTCTTTCATGAAGCAAAAGGAGTACGATAGTAACCAACAGTTCTATGGAGGCTGAAGGAAGAAGATAATATGCTTTGGGGCAAGAAACAAAAGTGAACATCCACCAAGACGGGATAAGAGAAAACATATTCTGACTGATTCAAAGTGTCTGAACCCTGGACTATTACCACTGTCAACACATTGGGGAAAGAAAGGTTTGGCTGACGAAAATCAGTCCAGGAATAAAGAAGAGAGTTCACAACTCCTTCTCTGATGAGCTCCCACTAGAAATGAATCTGAACTTGATGCCAAACACACTGGAACTTTGGGGGCACATACAAGATCGTGCATGTGAGATGTTAATAATCTAGATTGTATTAAATTCTCTAATATTGTTATTAATATTGCTATTGAATACATAATATGAAACCAAAGAGCTGTTTGCCAGATATAGAACTGAAGGGAAAACATGCCGGCAGCACAGGTCACCGGCCGCTCCTGATAGAAAGGGAAGCGGAGCTGAGACAGCCCATGCAATGACGTTTTCTTACGACTTGTTCTCCTCAGTCCCAAAGATATCGCTGCTCACCTTTCAACATCTTACACTGCAGACGGACATTCAAAATCAATTAATCCATAATTGTGTAGATATTCATGGGCAGGTGAACACAGAACGATTTAAGACATCGATTGCCCCACTCAAGCAGAAATTGCTGAAATGTATATGTGTCTTTTGCCCACAGTATACCACACATTCTCTTTTGTAAGACACACAAATGGTACTTTATGCAATTTAGCTTCATAGCAAGTTTCCTTTCTCACACTAAAATCACAGTTATTTAAAGCTGCCGATTTCTGTAGAGGCTGTTAGAACTTTTTATTCAAGGCAGTCTCATCCATCCCAAAATATTTCTGCACTGTGCAGGCAGGTTTATAATAACAGTTTGCAGACACCCATTCCTCTGACATTTGTGACTTTATGGGTATGGCGTAACAATATAGAACTTGAAGAACAATTAAATTATCTGAAACCTACTCCTTAAGACATTGGGACACTATTAATTTCTTTAAGGACAACTGACAGCAAGATGGAGATTATTTGATTCTTCAAACATGAACATTGACTGGAGGTGTTATGGGTTATATGGAGTTTATGGAGGTGTTTTATCTAGACCTGACTTACTTAAATCTGTAGTGAACAGCCAACACCACAGGCCGTAACAGAAACCCAAAAAAGTATGAAGTCTACATTAGCAATGTTTCGAATTCCGAAACATAATCTGAGGGTTTATGAAAAGTTTGGGTTAACCATTTGACAATCAGAACCAAAATATTTCGCCTGCTTTAAATTTTCATCATAAAAGTATTTGGAAGTTGATACTGCTACTATACTTTTTACCTAAGTAGTTCTAACAAAAATGTGTTAATTTACTGCTTTGCTAGTAAAAACTTCCCATTTTCTCAATTAAGGCAAAAAAAATGTTTTCTCATATATATAGTGCATTGATGATATTCCACTGTTTTAGTGGAAATTTACAGTTTTATATTAACTATAATACAGAATACTTGGAACATGAAAAGTTGTAACAAAACCTTTTTTTTTGCATATTGCAGTGAATTTTTCTTGGTTTTTGAATCCATGAAGATTCTTCAATAGTTATGAAGAACAAAACAATCACGTAGGAAAGGCAAAACCAGAAATTGGGCTGGTTATTCAAGAACTTATTGCATATCTTTGTATGGTTAGGAGGGACTTACAAAAGTGGAAAATATCTCTGATCTCAGGCTGAGGTTACCAAGGTAAAATTGCTGCAGCAAGATCAGGTTGAGACATCAGACATTTTTACCTAAATTATCACTGTGAAGGTTTGGAAAAACAAAGAAGAAGCACTTCCAACATCTACACAGTTCAAATACTTCCTCACTCTGTTATTTTTCTGAATGCATGCATCGTTCATATTTCAATCTTTAATATTGAATCATCAATCAAATCACGCGCACCTTTAGCCATGAGAGTTCTATACCACTCAGAATTTTAGTGCTAAGGAGTTGCCTGTTTTTGCAAACAAACAGAACTCAAGAACTTGATTAATTAATTAATCTGCATTCTTATTTCCTTGCTTGGCATCTCACGAATTTATAGACTAACTTCTGACTCAAAGCAAGCCGACAGCCGAACTCTAGATCAAATGCTTAGTCTAGAGATCAAGATTCAGGACATTACAATCCAGCCACTCTTTTAAACAGATTATTCTCATACTAAAATAGTTGCCAAAGATTATCTTTCTCCATGACAAGAAAATCAATTAGTGATTCTGGCTTGACCAGAAATCCCTGATTCCAATAAATTCTTTTACTTGCTAGAGTAAAACAGCATTAAGCCCATAAAATAAGGAGCAAGAACCTACTGCATTACTTAACTCTTGTACGCTGGCCTCAACCACCACTCTATTAACCTCTTTGCATGTATTTTGGAGCATTTCGTAAGCAATTTTTAAAATTGACTGGTATTCTCAATTGAAGAGAAAATGTGTGCACAAACAGCACAACATGAAAGCAAGGATATGGTTATTTTCCCAAAGGCTATGTTGAAGCTTTATTATAGGCCAAGATTATCTTTTATCAGCCTCCATTGCATCTGGTGAGGTCTGTTTCAAGGAGTTATTCATAATACATTCATTTTTCAATCATGAGAAGTTTCAGCTTGCACTAGAGCCAAACATCCACCATGATGCAAAACTATGATTCTGTTTTAAGTAGAATAGTAGAACAACATTGAGGAAGACTTCTCAAAAAAGTTGTTTTTCTATGATCTAATGTTTTCACAGTTCACTACATTGACTCCTTAGGTGGTATTCTGCAACAAAAGGGTTTCAGTCCAATATTTGTGAAGCGCACTAGTGACTTTCTGCTTGACATCTGAGTAACAAATATCAGATGTCTGTACTGACAGGAATAGCGAACATATTACTTCAGGAAAACAAAAAGAATCTTACCTTTCTCTTTCAAAAACGAAGGAATTAAATTTGGCAAAAATGCACTGGAATGACACTAATTCCTGTTAGCTGTTACTTACCATTAACCTTCCCCTTCTCAAATAAACTCCTGTAAGGCCCACAGAAAAGCCAAAAGAAGTGGATCTAATGAATAACGTCATAGACGCGGTGTAAATGGGACTGGCTATGGAACTGCAAGCGGCACCGCTGTGTGATTTTCCCTAGCGGCGGTTAGAAGTTGACATTCATTTCAATCTTGGGATGTCTCCACAGCATTAATCCTACTGCCATAATTCATAATTCTATTGACTATAAATAGTGGCTATCCCTCTTAAGAGAGATGCGTGAATTCCCAGTTAACTTACTAACATGGAGTAAGTCATCCCTCAAGGTGCCTCCCTCTGTCATCCACCGAGTCCCACAACTTTCTGTTTCTTTTCATTTCTGCACACACCCATTGAATGATCGGGAAGAAATATCACAGAAGGAAGGATCAGCGGTATATTGATGATGCTGTGGTGCTACCTATCCATCACCACCTGCAGCTACATCAATATCACCTACCAGCCAGTCAATGGATGAAATCAGATCAGAAATAAAGAGAGAGCTAGCTGCATGAAGGGGAATGAAGATCATGACAGATGAGCGGAGAAAAAGCACTCCAAATGAACCTACAGCTTCCTCTGCTTTGAGGGAGACATACATAATATTGGTCAATTCAATTCATAGATTAGAAGCACCTCTTGGATTTTTCCCTGACACTAAGTTTCATCCATTCCTAATGCCTTCAATTTCTTGTTGCTAGGAAACTTCTTCCAGTCCTGGTGGACAGTCATAAGATCATACGAAAATTCAGGTTGGAAGGGACTTTAGGAGGTCTTTAGTCCAACCTCCTGCTCAAAGCAGGGTCAGCCATGAGGTCAGACCGGGGTTATCCAAAAAATGGCTGAATGAGTGATGTCCTAGCCTCATTACATCTGCTTCTTGGCTGGGCTATATGCAATAATTGGACACAACATTTTCATTCTGAAAATCGGCGAGTGGAGTGCATTTTTTCTTAACAAGATGTGCATTCTTAGCATTAGGGTTCTTAGCTGGTGTATTCTTAAGTCTGCACATCTCCACTTGCCACAGTGGCTTCCCCTGGAGTTTAAGTGATGTTCAAAGTCTGTTCAAATACTAAAAAGATGTCAGCAGCTTACCTAAAAGGCCGAATAAAGCTAGGCAGTGGTCCTCTGACCTAAAGAAGCTCTCTCAAAGTGGAAAAAAGCGTTCTTGGGGTTAGTCTGAGACTGTGAAAGGCCTTCCTACAAGAGCTACAGATCATCAGAAATCCCTTCACTCTAAGTATAGACTTCATTTCTGAGATGCCATACTGTTATAAATAATACGGATACTGATGTATGCTTCTACATGTAATCAACAATATGTATGTTTATTGCTACATGTATCTTCCTCCATAAATTTAGACTGGATAGTATGCTTTCAAAAATAAAAACAACCAAGAACATTATAAATATTTAGGTATTCCACTGAAGACGCATTTCCATTGTAAAATAATGAAAGAAGAACACACTTACTAGCTTCATAGGCTGATAAAGTACTAAAATCTTCTATTTTGGGATTCAAACCCATGATCTGAAACATACATATATATATAAACATATGAGTATACATATATACGTATATTTAGCTTGACTCTCATTGACTTCCAGATCAAAGGCCACTTTTATTAGGAAATAAAGATTTCACAACTGAAACTTAGAAAAACCTTGGCAGAAATGAGGTAAATTTCCAAGGAAAAGCATCAGATAATGCAGATATTTAGAAAGAGCACATCTGGAACAGAAATGCACAGCAAATTATTGTCTTTGCCCTACACTGGAGTCATTCAGAGAAAGAAATAACCTGTTTCTATGAAGACATAAAATCACATAATAGTTTGGGTTTGCATCCTAAAAGGTACTGTCTTAAATTTTCTTTCCATATTTTGGTTTTGCAATCACGGTTTTCTGGAGTAAAATATTGTGAAAAATGAAGGAAATCCTCAAGTACCCACAATGTATGTACCGTTAAATTTAAAGCCAGATTAGCCTAAATGTTACCTGTACAACTGGTTTACACACATGCGAAATAAAACTACCAGTTTAACACCTTCAGCATTTTTGATAAATTTGATGTAGTTAGCTGGCATGAATGACAATCGATTTTTATTCACATTTAATTTATCTTTATGTGTCCATAAAAATGATACTCTGTTGCAAAAATAAACATGTAGGTCACCACACATATTGGGTAATAATTAAATCCACTTCCACCGTTATTGTTCCACCATTCCACCATTTTTGTCACCTTTTCCTTACGAGCTTCTTCATTCAGCAAAAATTCAGCTTATTTCAACATCTGCAGTTTAATATTAGAGTTTCTCTCATATTAAATTCATTGACTGCCTCGATTCCGTTGTAAGGGAGTTATTGTCTACTTCAACAATTTTACTTCTAATTATGACAATTAATCACTGAGGAAAATATAATTAAAATTGTGGATTATAAAGACTCGGATTATAACTTGGCTATTGGCTAAGGATTCTTTATCTTAGTACGAAGGGAGAACTCAGAATAACTAGAAACATGGATTTGATGTTTTCCATGGCTCTTTAATGTGTTATGCATCATAAAATGACAAGAACCATAAGAAACACATAACACATGACTGTAAGTTTTTACGGAATCCCAGAATCCCAGAATGTCAGGGGTTGAAGGGCCCTGGAAAGCTCATGCAGTGCAATCCCCCCATGGAGCAGGAACACCCAGATGAGGTTACACAGGAAGGTGTCCAGGCGGGTTGGAATGTCTGCACAGAAGGAGACTCCACAACCCCCCTGGGCAGCCTGGGCCAGGCTCTGCCACCCTCACCCCAAACAAGTTTCTTCTCATCTTCCAGTGGAACCTCCTGTGTTCCAGTTTGCACCCATTGCCCCTTGTCCTGTCCCTGGTTGTCACCAGAAGAGCCTGGCTCCATCCTCCTGACACTGCCCCTTTCCATATTGATCCCCAGGAATGAGTCACCCCTCAGTGTTCTCTTGTCCAGCTCCAGAGCCCCAGCTCCCTCAGCCTTTCCTCACACGGGAGATGCTCCACTCCCTTCAGCATCTTGGTGGCTGCGCTGGACTCTCTCCAGCAGTTCCCTGTCCTGCTGGAACTGAGGGGCCACAACTGGACACAATATTCCAGGTGTGGTCTCCCCAGGGCAGAGCAGAGGGGCAGGAGAACCTCTCTGACCTACTGACCACCCCCTTCTAACCCACCCCAGGTACCATTGGCTTCCTGGCCACAAGGGCCCAGTGCTGGCTCATGGTCACCCTGCTGTCCCCAGGACCCCCACGTCCCTTTCCCCTACACTGGTCTCCAACAGGCCGTTCCCCAACCTACACTTGAACCTGGGGCTGTTCCTGCCCAGGTTCAAGACTCTACGCTTGCCCTTGTTATATTTCATTACATTTTCCCTGCCCAACTCTCCAGCCTGTCCAGGTCTCTGATGGCAGCACAGCTTCCAGTGTCACCACTCCTCCCAGCTTGGTGTCACCAGCAAACTTGCTGACAGTCACTCTATTCCCTCATCCAAGTAACTGATTAATATATTGAATAATATTAAATAATACAGGCCCCAGCACTGACCCCTGAGGCACTGCACTACATACAGGCCTCAACTGGACTCTGCCCCATTGACCACGACTCTCTGGCTTCTTCCCTTCATCCAATTAATTACTTCTGGTTATTTCTTGCTGTGATGCAACAAGTCCAATTCATAGAGACATAATAGGTGTCTCAGAGGCTTTCTTAAGGTGAGAGATCACATTGTCATGGAATGTGAAGATTCCGTATACTGTCTTTCCATTTGTTTCAGAAATCTACAACAATTCTATTTTATTTCCCAATGCTATGGGTGCACTACTGATTCTTCCACTTGTCTAATTTTTACAAATTATGTGTATCCGTTGTCTCTTCTCAGTGAGAATACAGACTGACTGTACGTCTTGAACACAGTTTATTTAACTGTGTTACTTTACACAGATTTCATTTTCGTTTTAGGTATGACTCAGCGATCCCAATTCATCTGCAGTCTTAAAGAAATTACAGATTAAACATTTTCTACTGGTTTATTTAAATCCATGCATTGAGACATCACATTTCTACAGATCTTATGTAACCTAGCCTGCAGAATGCATTATTTTATGGGGTTTTTTGGTTGTTTGTTGATTCAAGTCAAGGGAAAGAATCATTCTCAATAATCTAGGGCTCTTCTGAAGAAATGGTTTCAACTGTGCATGCTTTTACTGGGCTGCTGCTTTGTTTTGGCACAGAAATGGACTGGACTGCTCTAATTGGCAGCTGGAAAGCCTGACTCGCTCATGTTGACACGCTGCCAGAATATATATGAAAATAAAAGAAAAAAAAGTCCTTGTTTGGGCAACTCGTGGGAAGGAGTGCATTCCTGCTTCTCAGTCAGTGACAAATTCTCCTCCCATATTCCACCTCTTCATTATCTGTTCAGATGAAGCTACTGGAAAGGCATCTTTTACTAATTGATGATGATGATATTACATAACACTTGCAGGCCTCTTTCAGAATTGCGACTTAATTGTTCCATCCCAACAGAATAAATTCATGGTAATACTTTACCTTGTTAGTGCAACCATGTTTACAGTATTTTACAGTAGCAAATCAGGACAAATTTTATCCTCCCAGAGAAACTCATATTTTACCGAAGACTGTGAATTATAGTGAGTTAGCAGAAAGCCAAAAAAATAAAAGGACAATTTCCTTATACCGCTTGTATGCTGACAGTTATATGTTATGGTATTGCAAGTCTTAAATAAAGTGAATTTCTGGCATGCGTGAGGGCCATGCTACAGCTCCAGGTTTCTCCTGCTTTTGGTTCCTGGTTAAGTGCATTGAGAGGGGCTGATCACATCTTTTTCCTGAGTTATTTCATAGTATTCCCTCCTCGTCATTTTGTCCAGCAGTGATGATTTTTCCTCCTGGATGTTGGTGGCTTCAGGATTCCAGGTGCGTATGTAGGAGCTGAAGCTCAGGGTTCAGATTTGCTACAAAGAGAAGCGGTGGAGTCACCACCCGTGGAGGGGATGAGATGAGGTTCTCAGGGACATGGTTCAGAGGCAGTCTTGGGTTAATGGTTGGACTTGATGATCTTAAAGGGTTTTTTCTAAACTCAATGATTCTACGACTCTAAACCACAAGATCTTTAGAGTTTAACATTTTTACCTGTAAGTATCAACATTACAGTATCACAGTATATTTGGGGTTGGAAGGGACCACAAAAGATCATCCAGTCCAATCCCCCTGCTGGAGCAGGAACGCCCAGGTGAGGTCGCACAGGAACATGTCCAGGCGGGTTGGAATGTCTGCAGAGAAGGAGACTCCACAACCCCCCTGGGCAGCCTGGGCCAGGCTCTGCCACCCTCACTGAGAAGTTTTTTTCTCAAATTTAAGCGGAACCTCTTGTGTTCCAGCTTGATCCCATTACCCCTTGTCCTATCATTGTTTGCCACTGAGAAGAGCCTGGCTCCATCCTCGTGGCACTCACCCTTTATATATTTATAAGCATTAATAAGGTCACCCCTCAGTCTCCTCCAAACTAAAGAGACCCAGCTCCCTCAGCCTTTCTTCATAAAGGAGATGCTCCACTCCCTTAATCATCTTCGTTGCCCTACGCTGGACCCTCTCCAGCAGTTCCCTGTCCTGCTGGAACTGAGGGGCCCAGAACTGGACACAATATTCCAGATGTGGTCTCACCAGGGCGGAGTAGAGGGGAAGGAGAACCTCTCTCGATCTACTAGCCACCCCCCTTGTAATACACCCCAGGATGCCATTGGCCTTCCTGGCCACAAGGGCCCAGTGCTGGCTCATGGTCATCCTGTTGTCCACCAGGACCCCCAGGTCCCTTTCCCCTACACTGCTCTCTAATATGTAATTTCCCAACCTATACTGGAACCTGGGGTTGTTCCTGCCCAGATGCAGGACTCTACACTTTTCCTTGTTAAATTTCATTAGGTTATTCCCCGCCCAGCTCTCCAGCCTGTCCAGGTCTCTTGATGGCAGCACAGCTTCCAGTGTCAGCCACTCCTCCCAGCTTGGTGTCACCAGCAAACTTCTGATTAACCAAGTAGTAAAACGCTACCTGATTTTGTAGAGAAAAGTTTGGTAGAGAAAAGAACTTTGATGAGAAAAGACAATTCAAACTTTTGATTAACTGTTTCATAAATTATAAGGAATAGGATGATACATCAGAAATCGCATTCTGGCAAGTGATGTAATACAGTTTGAAATACCTCGCAGAAGGCAAAGGAATCAGGGAGACTTTCACCATTGCAATAATTATCCAATGTATGAGGAAATAACCCGTTAGGTTCTGCAATCCTAGGCAGATTTTCAGGCAGAATGGTTTAAAGTCATGGCTTCAACTGTTGCAAAACATGAGCAAATCAATATTTTGGCCCGTTTTTCTTTACGTGGCCTTCCCAGTGAAGGTGACTGGTAAAGCCCCATCCAGGATTCACCCAGCGTTATGGAAGAGCCAAGAACTGGGATACTCGGCTCCTACACATCCCTTCACACAGATCCTATTGCAAATGGGACGCATCATGTGGAGCAGCATGAAAAGCCTGGATGACAGGTGTTGAGTGATTAAATATCTCCAGCTGGAAAGTCCACATGATCCTGAGCTAACATGTGCTAGGAAAGACAAATGACTGCCTTTATTGTAGATTAATTTATAAGACACGCTTTGTTTACACTGGAAGTTCTTTGTGGGCAAGTATTTCTTCAAATTTGGGTTGCAGTGTAGAGAATACTAACCGGTGATACCGGTTCAATGCTAGTTTTCTGCTCTTTCTGAAAAGCAAAAGACGTTTTATGGGTTTGGATGGGAGAGAGAAGCAGGAATATTTTGTTCTTGACTAGCCCTGCCAGAGGCTCAGGAAAAGTCTGTAGAGACTATGACGTGCTCTCTCTGAGACTTAAAAACCCTGGATAGGAATGATGCTATGCAGCACTCATAGCAGCTATCGCACGATGGGTACTGAGGGAATTGCTGGGGTAGGACACAGCAGCTAATTCTTTGAGAGCCTCCAACCAAGGCTGATGTTTAAGGGAATGCAAGGCAACTGTGTCCCTGCTTCCTAACAAAGAAACCAAAACCTAGATAATTCTGTTTAAAAATCACAAGATTTTCCAGTAATTTTCCAATACATTAGCAGTATATTTGCAGCGTTATATTTTATTATGACATTTTTTCTTCCCTGAAAAATTAATTTCAGGCTCGAGAACACGCAACTTGGAGAGCCATCGATGGCTCCATGAAGAAAGCCAATTGCTCCTGGTCACGAGCACAGGCTTCAAAACCTCCGTCATGATCCTGAACCTCACGATGCTCAAATCACAGTTAGTTTATGAGAAAAATTTACCTCGGCTTCCTCCATCGTCACTGGAATGAGATACAACTAGAGACAAGACACAAGCACCAAGCACAGAGTTCTGGTTCAGTGAAGCATCTCCTACGTTGTATGGCCAGGCAGGTTTTCCCATGTTGTACTACAGACTTCCAGCGAACAGGTTGTTAAAAATAATTAAGCCGGTCTTTCCATGCTTTTAGATTCTTTTGTGAAGGATAAACCTGTTTCTCCTATGACTGACAAAGAGAATATCTGGCGTTAATTTGGGCTTTTTTGGTCAACTGTTGCAGAGTGTAGGTTCTCAGTTTAAGGTCCTGCTTGGCTGTAACCTGGAGAACATGCCATTTGGATCCTGATCTATCAGAATGATTTCTGACATGGAAAAGTCTGAAAATATCCGGACATTGATTTAATTTTAAACTTCTCCTCTGGGACTCCTATGGCTACAGCAGACAGGCTTTCTCAAGACCTTTCAGCTCCGTTCTTATGTTAATCAACAGTAAAACTTGCACTTTGCTCATCAACTGAATAAAACATTTAATTGTACTTATCTAAGAACATAACAGTTATTTTGATGGTAGTTTAATACTTCTGTACAGCTATGGGTGGGTCTTCATGGTAATAGCAATTTAGCTAGGTGTCCTAGAACCAGCTTTAAACTCGCCTTCCTGGAGGATGATAGAAGTACTGGTTTCAATGCAGCCTATGGAATCCTCATGGGACTTCAGATAAACGCAGACCCCAAAAAGTTTTTTCCAAAAGTCTATACCTGCATACCGCCTGATCAGTTAAAGAATTAACACGATCCCAAACATATACTTGTTTTGCTGGTTGAAATACCTTAAAATGCTCAGCATGCATATTAAAAGGCACACAGGCTGCTTGCATTTATTTTCTTTTTTTTTTCTTTGTAGAAAAACATTAAAAAATTTGGAGTAGCAAGGGTGACCTCCAGTGTGCAATAAGTTTATGTCATTATATCTTCTATGCAACAAAATACTTTCTTGGCCTACTATTAATTTTGATCATCCTACAAACCCAAATATTTACTTTACTTCTTGTGCACAACACAGAAATTCAAAACATTGCCTTCTGTTTTGAACTGTGATTTTCAGATAACATTCTAAGCTTCGCTGTATTGTAGGGAACACTATAAAAAAGAACCAGATAAACAAAAACCAGAGAATTTGTTTCTTGCTCCTGTTCAAATGCAGATGATCATGGTATGAATTTTTTGTCTAGAACTAAAGTAATTAAAATTAATAAATGTATCTCTGAAGCTTTTGTATTTTTAAGAATAAAAGAGCATTACAGATTAATCGTGCAAATACTATGTGCAAAATACATCATCTTACAGTTCAATTCACTTGCATTTCATTGCAAACTTGTGCAAATTGGAAAATATTCAGGATTTCAAAGAAGCCATAACTATCATAAGAATTTAACGCAAAAGATACGCACATGTATCTTAGTAAGTGAACCATTTGGTACAGTGTCTAATGAACTCGACAAAAGCCTATAGTGAGTATCATCTATTCAAGGAAAAAGTAAAGGCCGTGTTCCAAAAGCTAAATTCACTATTTTGATGAATTGTGTCAGATGGGTATCTTTGAATGAAACCTTCAGAATGGGGTGTCTTTAAATGAAAACCTAACAGACGTCATAACAAAGAATGCAAAACTACGAACATTATTTCTACACTCCTTTTCATTTCCATCACCAGTACACAACTTACCTTTTGGTGATTAATTTTGCAATAGTTTTTCTAATAAACTAAGGAGCATTTTTTAGCTAACTGCAAGCACACAAAAGATCTAATTATGGGTGCCTGGTAGTGCTACTGTCTGTCAACGTAAGTGTCATTCAGGGTCTGTCAGTGTTCCCATTATACATCCCTACGTTCAGAGGGTTATAATGTGAATGTTAAAATTTGCTTCAGGCTGATTCTTGGCATATTGTGCAAGGTATCAGGCTAGAATGTTTTGTTGTTGTTGTTGTAGTTTGAGGGTTTGTTGTTGTTGTTGTTACTTTTTTGTTAGTTTATTTTTTCTTTCTAAATAATTTTTCAAATTATCAATTTTAAGACTTTTTAACCCATGCCTACAGAAGGGGAAAGAGCTAGCAGGAGCATATGCTTTCCAAATGACAGTAATATAAAAGCAGCTTATTGTTTTAGAAACTTGAATGCTGCATACTGATTATCCAAATGCAGAAGAAAGACCACCATTGCAGCATTTAAGTCAAATCATTTCATTTGCCTTCCTTATTCAACTGATCACACTATAGACAAAGCACCCAATTTCATGATTAGGGACAGAAGGAGTTGGCCTTATGGTTTCATTGATCAGCAGATTAGTATTTGTACATAGTCTTTGAAATACTCTACTTTCTCATTCTTCCTTTGGACTTCTTGCAAATACAATATACCATTATACTGCGAGCGCTACGCTTTATGATGCTGATAAAGCGGATTACCATAAAGTCACAAACTTTGACTTTCTCTACGCCAGAAAGCAGCGTGTCATAAACTGAGGATGTCAGCAACAGGACACAAACGGTCCCACACGGTCATCAAATACGTACATTACCCACATACTAAATGCAAGATATGTTGATTAAACAGCAAACTGGTCATGCAGTTACTGGCGCAGGTTGGATAGAGATCTGTGAAATCTGAATTTATTGCACATGAACATATAGAAAGACCTCAATCCCAGCTGATTCAATATACTGCATCAAGATTAGGAAAGATTTAAATGAACAAACCTTTTTTTTTCTTTCAAAGATGGACAGATCTATTAGCATTTTCATTATGAAATTATAAAGTCATTATTTTAATTTTTGTTAAAAGTAATTATTTTCTCAGCGCAATTAAACCAAAAGTATATTAAAATAACTAAATATATCTCTAAAGGGCTGCATCTCTCTCACATGTGTCTTATTAAAATACCTGTTTAGATTGGGGACCATTATGTCTTTGAAGCAAAGACCTTGGCTTTTATTTTTCACAAAACTGGAATTTGAACTTGAAGGAGGCCTCAGCGTTTCTATATGTTCTTAAACAACAAATTAATCAACAAAATGCAAGCACTTGTATTTGTATTTTGGTTTTAACACCTGTGTTTTATTTAATTATTTGGTAACACACGTAGAAAATGCAAAAATGCACGCATCTTTTCAAGCTAAATACTGTTGTTTGGCCTTTCTTGTTTGACACCACAAAAGTGCCATAAACCAAAGGCACAGGAACATGATCTTATATTTTGAACTTAGATGCTGGTTGCTTTTTTTCATTTTGCTGGTTTCTGTAGTTAAATAGTGGACTTACATCTATATCTGTTCACAACACGAAACAAAAAAGCACCGAATCCAACGTGTTACAGGTCTTAGCTGAAATCAAGGCCTGGTTCAAGTCATTATGAGCTGTCTTAGAGTAATGGTTATAAGACTAGGTAGTTTTAATTTATCTATATTGTAAACTGCGAATTTCTTCCCTCATTATAATTAACGCATGCAAAAATAAATTAAAATCAAAAGGTGGCTCTAAAACTTATCTGGAGTGCTCGCAAAGGTTGTCCTAGGAACAAATTTAAACTAGTGCATTAAATTTAATCACATTATACACTCATGTGTACCGGTATGTAATTATAATATGGCGATTTTTGTGCACCCATTTTTCAGGGAAACAACGTTTTTTCTAAAGTTTATGTCTACCCGTCGACTTTAACGCTGTTTTTTAGCAATCTGCGGTGGTTTTACGTGAAGATCTTCCCCCCCAAGCCCTTTCCTTGTGTATCAGGAGACCATTTTAATTCACTCACCAAGAAATCCTCGGAGGGGCTGGTATATGTGGTAACATAGGAGCCAATATCGCAGCTATCAGTTTTCATACAGCCGGGCTGGACCTTTACATTACCGCTGCCCCACATTTATTGTTCTTTCATTGCAGCTGTCAGCATCGCCTGACAGCGTATTATGGAGTACATGGCTACCAAGTCAGTATCAATCAGGCCATGATCATGCAGATAAAAGTAGCAGACTATTGATAATAGGCCTTAAATCAGATCATCATGGCTTAAGTATAGGATTCTTAAAAGCCAGTAGCCTTGCGGGACTTCTGACTCCCTTCCATCTGCTGTAAAACAAACTAACTTAGGTAATACCTACAAACTTCATCAGAAGGCGTAAATAATGCTAAAAACAAGTAACAAGGCCCCACCACGTTCTGCGAGTCCAGGTGAGATTTAGCAGAGATTTTTCACTAACTGACGAGTTACGCACAGCAGAAATAATTCACAATACCTGCCATTACACTAATGCTTTCCCCCCCACACGCTGGTAACAGCAGTTTTGTTGTGCTTTGAAACTCTCTCACTTCAAAAGCACTTCAACTTGATACGGCCATTTAACAAGAAAAACGCGTAGACTTCGGCGGCGTTCTTCGCCAAACTGAAAGCGCCGCGTTAAAAACAAAAGGATCTAATTTGTCCCAGGCATAAATAATAAAACAAAACAAGGAGTCGCATGCAAATTTAGCAACATAAAATTTTAGGTGATAAACAGAATGGAGCCTGGCTTCTTGTTTAGTATTCCTTAGTTATCACCATAATTGCTGCATGTCTGTCATCACCAGGAAAAGAAAAAAGTGTCTCTCTCAGCTGCTCCCCTGCTTGTTTTGTTCACTGTATTCTTGTAAAGTGGGAGAAAATAAGTGTCATTTAATGAATAGTGCTATTCTTTGTCTGACAGCTTCATATCTGTTAGGTGTAGGAGGCCTAGTACTTTCCTTTTCTGATAATGTTTTTGACAGTGTGCTAAATTCCTCCCCCAAAAGGCCGGCGTATATATTCTGCTAAAAGAGGCTTCATCTATCCTGAATGGATGCCCTCTTTTAACCCCCTTCAGCTTCTGTTCTTACATTAATTGAGCTGATCAGATTGAGCATATGAATTTGTCTTTGATGTATTCGTATGTTTAGTTGACGCTGCTCGCGCTCCCATTGGCAGCGGGCAGAGCTCTCAGACAAATAGGGCTGTTGCCATAGTAACCAGCGATAGCTAGGGATCTCTCGAAAAATATTTTTATTTCAAAATTCAAACTGGAAAATTCTCACTGGATATGGTTCTCGGTTCTAAACGTGTCATATCTAATGATGAATGCAATTAGGAATCCCACCAGTGTTTTAAATAATAAATTAGGCTAATTTTCTAGGCCTGGCATGATGACATACAAATACTAAAAAGGAATCTCTCTTTTTTTTAGCCGTGACAAAAGACTTATTAATGACTTTTGTTCTTAGGATTTCAAAATTAATTGAATGGTGGAATAGTGGTATAGCTGCCTATGTGCTGAAGATGAGAAGCCTAGAGGTAAACTTCTTTTTCCAAGAACTTCAAGCTGCTCCGATATTTGGTTATTCCATGTAAAAGCAGGTGAAGAAATCACTCCACAAATGCTACAGCAGTTGGTAAATCTCAAAGGATGAAAAATGCCCATAGCCATTTTTAATTACTGAGCATGAAAAAGGGAGAGATGTTGAACATAAGTTTCGTAGGTCCTTAAAATCTGAGGATGCCAGGATTTCAGCTTTTACTAAAATCTCGTTTGAAATGAGAGGAAATAATAAAAACAGCTAACAGTTTTAAAAAAAAGGGGGGGAGGAGAAATAAAAAAAGGGGCTTCTGATGATTAGGCTATGATGGTTTGTAATTAAAATACATATTTTGTATTAATCTGTCTACTATTATTTTCCCTGGAAATTAGCTTCCTGACTTTGGCTTTTAAGATACTGCCTGTCAATGTGCAGTAATAGAGTTTCAGGGTTCTGCTTCAACATATAATTATACTACATTGAAACCCATTGATACTATCATCTTTTATGCTACTTCCAATTAGACTTGTTCCATCTTGAGGGGTCAATCCCTTATATCTCAGCATTCAGGAAAACCCAGTTGCATGCTAAAATTTGACAATTCCCTGAGAAACGAGGTTATGTTTTAAGTACTTCACGTGTAATCTACAGTATTTCTGCAGTGGTTGTAAAGGGGAAGATCGTTTTAAGAAGTCTCAGGGTCATAATCATGCAGAACGAGTCACAATGTGGTGAAGAAAAAGTTAAAAGAACTCTACCCCTATTTTAATTCTGTGACGCGTATGTATGGATTTATGTTCTCAAGGTGCTGCTTTTCAGGAAGATAAAGGAAGCAAACAAAAAAACTTTCTGTATTTTCTGAATTGTCATTTTTTCTTCCTCTTCTTATTTTACATCTAAGAAATTTTATACATTTAAAATGTGTACTATGGTTTCAAATAATTTTTTAATGATACTTTAAATGTTGTGAGGTTTTTTTTTTTTTTTTTGGGGGGGGGTTTTGTTTGTTTGTGGGTTTTTTTGGTTGGTTGGTTTGGGTTTTTTTGCCTTTTTTTTTTGGTTGTTGATTTTGGTTTTTTTTTTCAAAAATAAATCAATACTAATTTCTCACCCAAGAGGAAATCGTGGCCTTTCTGAAATGTTGTCATTGTCTTCATTAGACTCACACTTTCAGTCTGGGAATGCCTCTTATTAAATTAAGAGAAAACACAGTCCCAGGCCATCATGAAAGTCCATTTAAGAGCAAAGCATTCTGCTTTATCAGTTTGTTGTCATCTAATGGTGAGATTACAAAATTAGGCTCCGGATCTGCTTCGGATAATGCATTTTCAGTTCTTAAGACAGATTTCTAACGTAGCTATTTTTTATTTTATTGCCTTAAAAAGAGACATAAATGACATTACAAGTCACTTTGTTTCAATTCAATAAAGCGGTGCTTGTTTTACAAATCTCTAGCATTGTACTTTTGATCATGGTCAATTTAATAATTTTTACTTCTATATATAAGAATGCCTAATCTGTTGATAGTTTTGAATTATAGATTCTGTATTTTTAATTAAATACGGGTTACTCTATCTCAGCAGAAACATATTCTGCGCAACATCATGCAGCGTGAGGCAACAGCTGACGTGGCTATCGTTCCAAGCATTGCTTATCAGAGAGAACCCAGTAAGACAACTGATTTCTGGTCAATGTCAATATTAACAGTTGACAATGTTGAAGAGAAAGTGTAATTTATTTTATCTTCATTAGTAGCATTCAACAAATCGCAGGGCATAGGCATCTGATGGGGTGACGATCAGAACCATCACTGGGGTGGAGGCAGCCTTGGTGTTGACCAGAGACCGGTGGAACTGGGGACACATCCCACAGGACTGGGACACACGTCCCACCAGGTAACACCAAGGGGTCACCATCCCCTCAGGCCTCGTTACAAACGTACCATCACGGTCCTTAACGAGCTAATGCTGAAATCGGGTAAATTCATCTTGTCGTGGTGCAAAACCCAACAGTAACACTACCCAGCACATGAGACTGGGTCTGAAAAGGAACATGAAGTCATAATTTATTTCATGAATATAGCACCATATGTGTATTTTCTAAGGCTGAATCACATACTCCTCCTTTGCAAGAAAATGAATATCTCAGTAGGGGAAGAAATACCTTACGGCAGTCAAAAGAACTGTTCAAAAATACATTATGCTAACTATTAACAGCAATAGTTCATTAGACTTGAAAGGTATTTCAAATAGGATGGAAGATCAGGGGCTGATTCTGTATCAATGAAATCAATGTATAACCTACAAAAAATATGTGGACGCTTAATTAATTAAGCCAAAAATATTTGTTTCAATTCATCAGACATAAAAATATTTAAGCCATAGTAAAATTCAAAATAAAACCAGCATGTACACAACACAGGATTGAATGCTTTGAAAAAAATGTAAGGCACTGGATAAATGGAGGAATTTAGAATTATACATAGTAAAAGATTATAAGACATGTGGTGGTGATTCTGTCTTCTGGACTTAATTTCTCTAACTTTATATTGGTGTTTTGGTTTAAATCAGTTCCATCTTGAACTTTCCAACTGAAGAAATTCCATGACTATTAAAAATAGTATAAGATATTACTGTAATAGGAACCGAACTATTCATTGCGAAATACAACTACATAATTAAGATAAAAGCACTGCAATTTACTTCTTTCCAAAATGATTTTGTGAAGATTAGAATGTGTTTTAAAAGTTGCTATAACTTTTGCCTTAAGCACAACCTTGTAGTAAGACTACACAGCCTACCCTATATTCAGAAAAATCATCTAATCCAAAGATTAATGGATTTAGTGAGACGGACTTTGGACAAGAGCTGGGGTGATGATCTTGTTACAATGGAATAAAAGATCCATTCACTATTAAAATGAATCCCAATCAATATTCAGTACGATAATCAAAACAGATGGAAAGAATTTCCCTTTACAAAGAGTAATCAGTGGAGAACTTAAATCCATAACCGAATTAATTTCACCTAAACAACCTTTCAGAATTCACACAGTTAGGAAAGAAATTAAACGACACTGAGTGAAGATTGCTGACAACATAGTGCTGTTTAAGGCCCTTTCAAACAGGACAGGTTTTAAAGAACTGAAAATAATAAAAGTTCACTGGGTAAGACAGAGTAATGTGCAAGCCTGAAGTTATTCCAACGAGCCACTGATTTCTACGTGAAAAAATCAATAAAGTAATTAATGAATTCTTTGATGTCATTAAAAACATTCCGCACTGCGATATTTATTAGAAGACCACAGAACTACAGGGGCTAACATCCTCAAGCCCTGAGTCTGTTAACCGCTCATCGTGGTAGAATAGCAGTGTTTTTTCAGGACACATTTACATTCAATTTTCATGTTTCAAAACAGCGAAAAAACAACGTCACAAGTGCTTTCCACGTCTGCTTAACCCGCATTTGAACTTGGATACTGCTGCTCATTCCAAGAGTATTAAATGTATGCTGAAATGATGAAACAGGAGCGACGGGCATCACAGAAGATTCTTGGGATTAAAAATATATTTCATTGCATGATACTTTCAGTTCAGTGCAATTATACCTTCCTTAAACTTATATAAAACTTACTTTACATTTTTAAGATAACCTTCTTAATTTTTGTAGGGTAAAAAATTGGTCTAAGCCAAGCAAATAGCTAGAAAGATTTATTTTTAAACCCTGAAATAAGGTTGAGATCCCCAATTCAGCAATGCATTTTGTCCATGTGATTAAATGCACTAAAGTTACGTGCCTGAACTTTAATCTAGAAAATGCATTAACTTGATATCAATGTAACTAAACAAATGTTTTAGGTTAAACATCTGCTTAACAGCTTTTTGAAGCTGTTGTCTTAGCAAAGTCCTCAGTACAGGGGTAACCAAGTTTTTCCTTAATATTTCTTAAACTTTTATCTATTTTATAATGTGAATTCCTATAAACTGCAATGTAACACTTTAAAATCTTAGTCTATAAACAGGTCAAGATCCACACAGTATTCTTAAAATGCACTGTATTACAAATATATGTTTTTTTATCTTTACATCAAACATTTACTTTCTTGAAAGTATTTAAAGCCAATGGGAATTTTCAGTCGGGCAGACTATGCAACAACCTCTATAGTGCATAGGCACACTTTACACTCCAGCTGTAGCAGTGAAATTACTGAAACTGTAATTCTCTTAATATTTAAATAATATATTAAAATTTAATTTTCAGCACCTGGAAGAATCTGTTTGTGTGCCAGCAAATGAGGTAGTTGGGCCTGGAGCTCCTATACATATGGGACTCAAAAACAACCTATCACAAATAATTACTAAGCTAGAGCAGCTGTACTCACCACACTAGTCATTTAAAATCAGGTCAAAGTTGCCTCAATTCTTTTTCCATTTTCAAGGTTTTCTGCAAATCGGTTCTACGTTCTTCATATTTTCCTTTTTTTTTTTTTTTTAAATGTTAAAATTATTTTTGTTGTTAATTATTACACGGGGAATATCGGTTTTAGTTTTCTTGATATTCCAGATATTAAGTAATGTAGATTTTATGAGAAACTGCAAAAACATGCCATGTTTGTTTTCCAGTTCATCTTTCAAAATGTTAATAGGACTATAAGTAAATATTGCAAAATGAAAATGCATTTAGTGATAGAGCACGTACAGCCATTACATACATATATACATGGCACTACAGCACGATTCACCATGCACACAAAGAAACTATAGATATATGCATCTTTTTTAAGGACAAAATACGTCATCTGGCTAACAAAAATGATTACTTGTATTGTTGGGATTCATTTATGTTGGCACTTTTCAGGTGGAAAGTAAGTATTTATTTTAAAAGCATTTTCCAAATTATGTGCTTTCAGGCACACTTTATTTTCAACTGATTTCAAGAAGTTGCTTTCTAGCAACCACTACCAACTTTATGATAATTTGTGAAGAAAAAAAAGAAAAAGCCCAAGTGCCATCTTCTTTTATCTATCTCATATCTTTTCAGAATTTATTTAGGATAATATAATCCAAGATCACATTTTTCACCACTCACATAGAATTCAGGTTTTCACTGAATCTAAAAATTTTAAAAAGTTCAAAAAGATTGAGCTAGTACTCTTTCTATTCATAATTTTAGAATATTCTAACCTGCATTCCTATGCATAACAATAAAAAGACCCATAATGAAAACCATATATTTTATAATGACATACATAGAAATAAAACACATTAAACTTCAGGGGGAGAGAACCAAGCATTTATACACTATTACCTTCAATCACTTGAATGCAAGTCATTCATACCACCACTATTGCTAACAAGGCATCCAATTTACTAAACAATGAATATTGAAATTACGTTTAAAAGGTACAAATGACTGTCCAAAGAATGACACTGAAAAATATTAAGTAACAGCTCTACCTCAAGATAAGCCTCACAATTAAAGAGTTTTAATGAAGAGAGCCTTCAAAGGCTAAATCAGGAGGCATTGATTAGATTGCCTCTAACTTTGTGTTTTGACACCTTCGTCTTTCATGGCATTATATTGTCTCTGAGCATCTTACAAAGGAAGCATTTTCCTAAGCCCACACATGAACAGGAGACAGCAGCGCTTATAAAAGAGACTGTCAAGGGTGTGAGCCAAAATGGGTCTCATTTGGATTTCAAGTGAAGAAAACTCCTAATGCATTTCATTACAATGTATGTGAACCTCTAAAAAGAACGATGGATTGGGATTCTCATCCCTATTAATTTATTGAAATGGATTCAGTTTTTTTCTTGTATATCAAGAGGGACCATGTGTTTCAAGCAAGGTAACAATATTATAGTACCAAATAACCAAATACGTTATGATGCAGTATACCCTTCTGCGAGATAAAGAGGATGCAATTTTCTTGATAATTGGGATTTGAGTTCAGAAATAAATCCTACAATAGCTTGGCAACAAATAAATATTCTTTGTTATTATCAGGTTTAAAGATATGATCAGGAAGCTATGCAACACAGGGATGGATGCGGTCTTTGTTACCACAGCAGGTTTCTACCACTTGAAATCCTGTGCCCCCCCCCAACCACACTGTCATTCAGGTATTGACTTTTTATTTCATTGAGGAATTGCGTCTATGATGTAATTAGGATAACACCTATATAAGACATATTTATTAAAAGATAGCACAACGGGATGGAAAAAAGTAAAAACATTTCAAAAAATTGTAATACATTGCAGCTCAACTTCGCTCCAGAAAGATGCCACAGCTACCATATCACCAATTAGCTTATTCATAGTAAAAAAGTTTATATAGATACTTATTTGTCTCCCGCCCTCCTTCAACTTTGATAATAAAAGTTATAATCTGCTATTCAAAAACTGTAAATCCTGATTTAACACAAAGAACAGAATACTAATTCCTTATCTACGCTAAATAATTTTGCTAATAGAACAGTATTAAAAATAAGACATATGTTCTCATTGTTTTTAACACCATTAACCTTTAGAAATGATTGATTGTGCTACACCAATAACATTCAGTGAGTTCAAAGCTCATCTATTTTTTATGGAAATCTTACAACCTGCTAGTTAAATTAAAGGTTAAATATACATAAAGTCTTAGAACAAAACACAAAGTATTCCATATGTATGTAGCTCATAAGCAGAGTACACACACGCATAAATCTATCTCCATTTAAAAACACATGACTAAAAAAACCCCTCAATTGTCATGTAAAGACTTCGAAGGTAGAGTTAAACAATTTGATATCTGTGCAATATCACACAACTAAGTCTATTAAGTTAGGAACTGCCTACTAACTCAACAACTCCACTGACATCACAATTATAAAAGACAAATGTCATTGAAATCATAATCAGAGATAAAGACGTGTTTGCTTCCACACATCAATTCTCAAAAAGCATTTTACTTGAAGTTAGAAGAAAGTCCAGGGCCTGTTTAACTTGTTTAATAATAATTATGCAAATATATATATGCATAACTAATTTATTTTTTTATATACAACATGGGGAAGCAGAAATGTGTGATAAGTATACATATACGCATTCAGTATAAATTCAATTAACATTTTAACATCTTCAATGTCTGAATAAACATAATTTATATATTTATATGCTGTGTGTGTTTATGTGGTGTGTACACATATACCCCAGCAACAGATAAATTAGCAAGAATCATACAAAACAAAACCAAATCTAATCTCAGCAATAAAGAGTGCACATTTCCACGTACAACACAAACACACACGGACACACATTTATTTTATTTTTTAAGAATAATCATAATTGAATTAGAATGATGTATGTTTCATATTTTATCTTGACAGCTTCTGTATACTCAGGCAGAGCCCATTAAATGCAAGCATACAGCAGGTTACTTGTTGAATAATGTATTTCAAGTACTTAAAATTACTAGGGATTTGACTAAGATCTGCACATGAATACATATTTTGGACTTAATTTTCTGCACTGGCATTTCTTCAGCTGAATATACTTTAAATTCTACAATGAACTCAGTTAATATTAGGCTTTTCCAGGACATAACAAAGGTAATAACACTATCTTTACAATATAAACTTTATGACATTATGAATAAAACTGACAAGTGTAAAATTTGATCCATAAACTAAGTGATATACTTATGTTAATTTACCTTTTAAAAGATATTATGTGTTGCTCAGTTTTTTTGACAGGGCTTCCATTCATCCTGACGACATGTTGAAAAACACTATATTTTCTCTCAATAAGGAAAATCACTTTATCCACTATCATTCTCATTCTGTCTCAATAAAAAATCAATCATCGAATACTTGTTTCCAAGTTCTACTTGTTAAACTGCCAATTTATGCACACTGTTCAACTCAGCTCAAATTCTTTCAAGACTACTTGTTATTCTTTTAAATGTGTTTTTAATAGTGTTCAACTTTTAAAGGAACGAGGAGAAAATAAAACTATATACATATTCTAGCAATTTTACATTTAGAAGCCTGTGATCTGATGACGTTCAGAACCCTCATTTTTATAAGAAAAAAAAAAAAACAAAATACAAAACTAAATCTTTTATGTGGTTTTCAAAGTAATAAAGGTCTGATTGATCCCACTGACTAAGGCAATTGCATCGGTTGTCTAAATGGTAGTAACGTCAATGTCAGATATGTGGTTATCTTTTCATCTTGGCCTATTCTCAAATGTAAAAATCAAATGTTTGAAGGACATTTCACTGACCTGTTATGGCCTCTGCAACTCTCAAACACAATACTACTATTCCTCATATAAGTGCCACATTTTGGATAAAAAACCACTTCATCAATGATGCCTTTGCGACATCTGGCGGTCCTTATTATACATAAACTTTAGGTTTGTTTCTTTGTTGGGCGCTTTCAGTTGTTGTTGGGTACATTCGGTATATTATTTTAATTCCATTTATGTATTTATTTGCAAACCTACCAGTACGTAAAACTTTAGTCCAAAAGGCTTTGATACCCCCTAGCGGGGGGACAAAAGCAATTTAGTCTGCAAAAAACAATGAGGTCTACCATGAATCCAGATGGAGCAAAAGGTCACAAATCTTGAGATGCAGTGACATCATGACAATAAGACACTTTTGAGACAGAAGCTGGCTCATTCTGAATACAAAAAGGACACAGATCAAATTCTCCCACGCATTTAAAACTATAGAGAAAAATAAGCATGCGAAGACCTCGATATAGATGCTTAAAAGAGGAGAGTTAAAGCATACCTTTAGTTTCCACAATTATAAGACGCCACTGAGAACTTGACAAGCCTGCTTCAGAAGATATAAAAGCTTTATTTTTATGTTATTATCGGATGCTGAGAAAATGCCATTAAAGAAAAAAACCCACTCAGTTCACAGGGTGTGCACTCGCTATAACACCCCAGCTCTTTTAAAATTAATTCAGTTATACCAAAGCTTGGTCTGCATGTGTCAGTCTTATTATTTATCATTTCAATAAACTATGAGAAAAGTATTTTAAGCAACAGAAGAATTATCTTCCTTTCTCCATCCCTCTTCCTAACATACTTCAGTGCAGTAGGGAAAACCCATTCTGATTTCTTTATTACATTAACCACAGGAATATTTGACATCAACTTTGTGAAACCATGACTTTGCTAATTCTTAGCCCAGCAGGAGAAACTAATATGTTGTCAAAACTCTATTTTTCACTTGTTCTAACAATTAGCATTCCAAAACAATAGATGATAAAATAACCAAAAGATTAAATGTATATTAGTAAATGTTTTTTCTTTAACAAAAAAAGACACAAAAAAGTCAACAGAATATTTTCTTACGATTAAAATAAAGGACTTCAGAATCTATTCCACGAGAAATGCAGTGTCACTTCTTTAAATTCTGTTTTGCTGCCTCACAGTAAATATTCACTTAAATACTTTACTGTTCGGAAACTACTAACACAGTATCTTGTACGGACATAGGTTTGTCCCCCTATGAACAGATACGTAGTGTGCGTTGCGGACTTTCAAGAATGGGTTCTAACAAATGATAACTGAAATAAAATTGAAACTGCTCTTGGGACTGACTAGATTCAATGGATAGTGTAATCATATTGTTTACTGTTGTCTCATTTTACAGAACAAAACAGTACAGCACCCTCAGAATACCTAGTAGGCCCCCATAAAAGCTATCATTCAACTAATTTCAATTAAAATTTCTGTAGGTCGAATTTTCAGTGTACGTATATTGACAAGACACAGACCACATACTGTGGGGCACGCAAGAGTGGTTTGCGGACCACAGATACACAACCACAAGATAAACAGATGGCCAAAGAAACACTTCTAATTCCAAGCAGTCTCCTTCTCAAGCCCCAGAACTGCAGACGTGCAATCCAGTTGAATTTGGTTTATTGTACTGAAGTCACAGAGACAACTCACTAGATTAAGGATATGAATAAGCTGTTTCAGGATTATGTTTTAGTATGGAATAAAAAGATTAATCACTTATTAATCCCCAGGTAGGAAAATTCTGCATGTGACAGCAAGGACGGACTAAAACAAGAAAACTAAATTTTACAAAGTTAAGAAAACACAGTAGAAAATGTAATGAAAACGCCATCGGGAAACAAAGAGTTCTCTCCTAATCACTGTAAACCAGACTGTTAACACAAAAGAAGAAAAATACATTTAGGATTGATAGGAGCTGTAGAGTCAGCAATGTAAAATTCTGGAGTAATATAAACCGAAAAACAAAGCAGCCATAGGTCCATATTCAACAAACTTCTATACATATTCAAAGAAGAAAAATAGAGAACTTCCATCTCTCCCCCTCCCCTGATATAAAATATATATGACAGAATCATTATGGAATGGTTCATATTTTTGGGAGATGGAACACTCATCTACAAACTACAGAGAACAGACTGATCAAATAAAAAATATGAACTTACAGTGACAAGTCTAACAAACTTCACAAATGGAAAACCATTCTAATTAAAACTATATGGACAGACCTCTAGAACACACGTTTCTAGAGCTATCGTACCAAATCCAGATTTATCAAGAAGGATACTGATTACTCAAAAGATTCAGACCAAGACGACAAGGTCAATTAGTATCCTAGTTAGAATTATTTTAGGTATTTTCATATAAAATAAACCAATAATATACTGGTAAATAGTTTGGAAATACAATTTCGACACTTGCAGGGATTATTTTGTGGAAGAATGTGTTGCACAGCAAAAAAAGATAAAAGAAAAATTGTTGTTAGTATAATCTAATTTAACAGAAGAAGCTGAAATAAAAATTAAAGCAGTTGAGAACTCAGCAATAGGGGATTGTGCTATAATGCAATTCTATATTCTGCAGTCAGAAAAGATACATCACTCTTAATTTCAGCAGATAATACATATTAGGGACTATCAAAAGACTGAAGGTCAGAAGATCTTAAACTGAAAACCTAAAAACGTAGCAATTTGGCAAGGCTAGAGGGAACACACTTGAGTTCCTGAGAACTGTAAGAAGAAAATAATTGTTAGAGATACGAAGAGTAATAAGATCGATTTATTTTGCAATAAGAAATGGAGGGAGTTTGGGGTTTTTTTGTTTGTTTTGTTAACTACAGGTGGAAAAAAAACATTTGCAAAAACAAATAAATTGATGGAAGAATTAGAAGATCATGTTATAAAGAGCATAGTTTCTGTAGAGGAAACTCAACCCTCGCTGATCTGGGCATAAATCAAGTAAATAACAAATTGACATTCATACTTCTAAAAGCATCAGAGTAACTTCCTTACATTTCTGTAAAATAAACCAAAGCATGGTCTTAAGACCTCAGAATATGTTAATTTTCTACTAGAAGTGTTTACCAATTATGAAGACACTATGAAAACTATGACAGCTTCATCACACCAACCTTGTTCTAGGCTCACTACATTTCCTGGTGGAAAGGCACTAGAGAAGCAGCACCCTTTGCCAGCTGACTATCAGAAATTTATTTCCTGAAGGTGGATGACTCAAGAGCAGTTGGTATCAAACCATTTTGTTTTGGGCATGATATTGGAGACTGGCATTTGAGCATAACTTCAAAATTTCTGAATGTCATAGATCACCTTGATCTATGACAATTCTGGGTTGAAGTTTAGATTGACGAAGGTCAATTACCTCTTTATGACACACAGAGAACAAGTGTCCAGAGAGCTGCTGCTGTATCTCTCACCTACATTCAGTCCTTAAGACATTGTTACGCTGTTGGCCAACATCGGCAAAAGCGAATAGAACTGTTCTCTGTAAGTCTACTACATCCAATTTTGAGAGTGTGTTTAATTTTCAGTGTCTGATAGTAATGGTAATTACTCCTCTTTTTTCTGAAGAGGTCTAACATTTGGAATTCCATAAAATGTGATTCCGTAATTGCTGATCTTCAGGGCTCATGTGGAATTTCTTAGGCAGGTATTAGAAAGACGAGAGGCAGATATTGGCTGACATCACTGACTATTCAATTTGAAAGACATATGATCATGTGACTTTTGCTTGTCTTTGCTTAATACAGGTTGATGCTTCAACTGTTGTTGAGTTGGGGCTGGATCTAAAAAAATGAGCCTGGCCTTAGCCTGAGTCATAGGTATGATTTATTCTGAACAGGGAGCTTCTGCTGGTTTCTCTGAGACCACATTTGGGGGCTGTAGAAGGAGAGAGCTGGCAACACATTCCAGCTTGTGGCTATAATATAAAAAATCCTAGAAAAATGAAACTTGCAGCAAGCATCAATTCACTTAATAAATGGAATATATGCTTATCAGATGTTCTGTGGTCATCATGAAAGCCCCTTGGTCTCCAAATGAGTTTAAGGTGCTATGACCTAATGAAAGTAATAAATAACCAGTGCCTGGCCTGCTGGAGAACTTTCCTCTCTGAATTGCAGTTGTTTCAGTGCAGCAGACACATGCTGGAGAGGAATCTCTTCTCAAAAGAGAAAAATAAATTAAGGAACATCTACCAGATTAGATCAATTTCTGTACATGGGCACGCATGTACTCCGGCTTGCAAGGAGTCAACAACGCACCAAACATCTGCAATAAAGTTTCACTATATTAATGGAACGCCAGCTTGCATTTGAAACTGTGGCTTATTTATTTTCAAACAGAATGCCTGTAAGGTCACTGTTGCATGTTCCTATCCAAATTCATGTATTTACTATTCAAATACCACTTTTTTATTGCAAAAATTCTAAAAATAGTGTATCAAATTTCTTACGCAACAACCACTTTTCCACTGAGCTATGCAAGAGAACACCCAACTGTCTATGCATTCACTTTGAGTAAGTACATTAAATGCTATTTCTATAGCATGATCTGACAGTCACTCCTTATGAAACAATAAACGAGATGATGTTAAAAATATGAGAAATGAAAGATAAATTTACTTTTTAAGAGAACCTACTACTTAACATTTTTAAAGATTTCTTTTGTACTTGAAAGACAATAAGGAAGCCTTTGATTTTCTATATACCATTTACAGAGGTTTAACTATATATCACATAAATGCTTTCAGTTTTTATCCAAATGTGCTGTTAAATTACCCATGTAATTATCCCAAGAGAAATCATTATACTTTTTTTTATTGTTAATTTCATTAACACTTTAGCAGGAAGTTTGGTTGTGTTTAAATTCAGCTGTCATAGTCTTTATTAGTACAATTAAAGGGATGATTTCTGTATAGTTCTGGAGGATGTTTTTTTGTGGGAGTGTTTAATCACTGAGTTAAAGCAGCAACAGAAAGTTAATGGGAAAAAATACAGGCAATAATCTGTGATCAAACTGGAAATAAATACAATTTTCATCCCAATAGTAAAAGCTGTTTCAAAATACAATACCATTGAAGCGAAATTACAACAGTTCTTTCTAAAATGGGTGACATGACATGACAGCTGTATATATACTTTAACAAGCCCTCCAATAACAAGCAGTAGCACTACATTGAATAATCCAATAAAATCTGTTACAGATATATCTTAAAGACAAATATATTTAAGTATCTGCTTACAGGGCCTTGTAAAGGCAAAGAAGATATCACTTTTGATATACCACTATTATAATACCTTATTATTTCATCAATAAATGCAGCACCATTGCTTCCTTGCCTTTCACGTGCATTACAGTATTGCTGAGACACCAGGCATCATATTTACATACAGTTCCATTGATTTACATTGGATAAGACCAAAATAACTTTGCAACTGGCAATAATCCAGGCATGAAAAAAGTGAAGAATATGGATTACGAAGTAAAAGTTATTTCTAGACAGGAAGTTCAAAACTAAGACAAATGTGCTAAAGAGGGAAACTGAAGATCAGACTAATTTTATAAGGAAATTCCTCATCCCAAATGCAGGTGAGACACTGTTCTTATCTGCTTCAGAGTTTGAAGAAGAATTTTTATTATCATGAGCATCCATATTTGGAAAAATATGAGAATTAGGGAGACCAAGGAATTAGTACATACAATAATCCAAGCGAATTCATACTTATTGCTCTTTGACAAAGTAAAATTAATATTTATCTACAGCGAGCATGTGTATTTAAGGATAATCCAGGGGAAAAAAATATTACAGGTGAGGTATGAGTCCTATTACTAGACTCTGCTTTTCCACGGGATCCACGGAGTTTAAAGAAGAATAATGTGGGAAAACTGTATGGAGATTTCATTATTTGGCTTCTTATTATGGGTTTCTCCCATCATTGCAGGTAGAAAAGTCCAGTGCAGGTTGAACACACAATAAAACCTTCTAAATCATTTCACTTTAAACATGTTATGACTTTCTGTCTACATTGCAGCACTACAGCCTAAATGAATCTTTGTTCCAGGTAATTTTTGTACCAGAGGAAAGGACTGGAAAATCATGAAGAAAATGGCCAGTCATTTGTATGCAGAAAATACCTGCATTCATTTTTTTTTTCTGTTAAAGCTTTTGCACACAATTTATGTGTACAAAAATTTACATTAATAAAAATGTTTACACTTACAATTGCAATCAAAACTGCAAGTCCATTTAAATGAACTTGTTATTGTACTGAAGTGAGCAAAAGATTAAAACAGTATCAGCTTTCTCTTTTGTTTCCTACACTGTTTCCTTGGAAAACAAACAAATATCTTTGTTTACAAAAATAAAATAAATAATAAAAACATGCCAGGGCTGCGTTTTTCAGCTAAAATGGAAAGATGAAAGTTTAGGAATGTTTATAGACATGTCTAGTTTAACAGTTTCATGTGCTGGATGTGACTTTCACAGTCTGCTGGCAGCCTGCAGGAAAGCCATCACACCTGTGACTTGGTTGTTGATTAATGAGTCTTTCAATTCATCTGAAGAAGGGCCGTGGCCTTTCCAAGCTTCAGTGGTTTATTCGCCTTCAACTGTAGTCCTACCAAGGTATCTTCCATAAAGGAAACCACACCTGGTTAAGGCTAATGAAAACCTCAATATGTCATTTTCTAGACAAGTCAAAAAGCATGTAAAACTATTAAAAAGATGTATTCAAGCAACATGAATGCAGTTTTGTCATAACCTGTCAATCTACAGACTAACATAAAAAAGCTTTCTTCAATGACATCTTCCAGAGTCAACTATTAGAATAACAATTCTGAATTCCCTCCTCGCTACATGGTGCAGGATGCACAATGGTTTCCCACTTCGCAAAGACCAAATTTTGTTGTTACGTACCAGAAAAAAGTTCACAGGGGGAAGAAACAAAAACACGACAGACAAACAGTTTTTCGGGGCCAGAACCAGCATCAGGAACCCCTAAATCACAGTGTCTGTGCAGATTTTAAACTGACAGTCACATCCAACGTAAAGAGAAATCAAACCATTGTTCTCCATTGCCTTTGGAGGAAAACTATTGGTAAACCCCTTCCTAAGAAGACTGAAAGGTAATTCAAACTCGCTCAGCAATTAAGCACAACTAAAGCTGAGCCACCTCACCTTTGTTGCCACCTGGGACTGGGCACACAACAGTTCCCATAGACCACTTACTATATGGTAGCTCTGTGTCTTGAAATTTAGTCAAAAGAGCCAGGTTTTACTCTTGACTTGCTACAGACTAATTTTGCAGCCTAGAAGAAACCTTAAAGGTAACTTGCAGGACCAGATTTCCTATCTGGTTGTTGTTATGATTATGATTATGATTGTTGTTGTTGTTGTTGTTATCATCATTATCATTATCATGAAATATATAATATATATTATACTTATATATTTATATTTATACATAAATAATAAATATATAAGATCTAAGAGATATAATAATAAATAATAAACAAGATAAATATATATGAATGTAAATAATATAAAATATATATTCTTATATTAACATTATTATTATCATTATTATTATTGTTGTTGTTGTTGTTATTGTTATTATTATTACCTAACTTTGACAGTTATAATTCCCCATCTACCTTAGAGGGGATTTGCACGTCTAGACTCATTACAGCTTGGAAAGAAGTTGGGATTCCTTTATGGAAGTTGAATTACTTTGCATCATTAGCACTTCGCTGAAAATCCTCTATATAAAAGAAGCAGAAAGAAGAAAAAACGGGTTGGTGGGCAAAACAGACTTTTGGCTTGTTGGGTTGTGTCCTGCAGCCTCTTCCTTTGTAGGTGTAGCAAGAAAGCCCACGGGTGGATGAGTAGCTAAGCCAGTGTGTACAGTTAGTGTAGTCAGTACTCTCCAGGCATTAATACACATTTAGAGCTTCTGTACACACTTAGGATCACTATATATCTATTAAGAACGAAAACTTGGATCCAAAAGGTTCAGAAAAAGGAAGAAAAGAATGGATAAGAAGACAAACATGATTATCTCCACTTAAGATCCTTAGTGAGCAAGAGGATGAGAGACAGAGTTGAAAGGAAGGCAAATTTTCTGCAGATGAAAGGAAGCATCTATTTTTAAGGAGGCTCGACCAGGTCATGGGATGGCAATCACCAGGTTAATTAGACAGTGACATAAAATGTCCAAGTGTCACACTTCCAAAGAATGATTTGTGGTTGTAGTACATGAAAATATATCTTTATGAAGAAAATATACATATTTTTAAAGAAAACAGTGAAATGCGAATCCTAACAATAAATGCACATATGCATTATTAACACTAACATATTGCATTTACTTAGCATTTTTTCCATCAAAACATATCAAAGGACATAAAAATGTGGACAAACATGACCTAATTTTAAATGGAGAAACCAAGATACACTGAGACATTATTAGAAGAATGGGGTTTAGATCACAGGCCTATGCTCTAGCCAATAAGCTGTGCTTAATATACTTTTGAATGTAAAGCAGGTATTGTCAATACTGTTTGGTGGGGTGGTTTTTTACTTCTCTTCACTTTTTATAGAGGCCAGATTTGAGCAATGGAAACAGCACCAAATCAGAATGAAACCTTATTTAAGCAGATTTATGGTTTTTACTTAAAAGAGAGCTGATAAGCACATAGTTCCATACCCTATGTACGCACAGGACTCATCATAAAGGACTGCCAAGTACTAAAAAGGAGCTCATGAGGTTAACTGGGAGATGGCAGTCCCTTCCTTTTTAGCATCTTTCATTGGAGATTGCTGATGGAGAATATTGTTTTATTCATAGGATTCATGAACGTCTGCAGGACAGAGACACTGCTAACAAACAGAGAAGTCTAAAGCGTGCTGCACATGGGAGGTCTCACCTTTAGCCACACCGAATTCTATAATTCCCGCTACAACCGCACACGTACCGGTGGCCGGAGTGACACTGACACAGTGTGTAACACAGGGTCCCATCTTCCCTCTTGCTTACCAATGTACATTCTGCCACCAATGCTTTAAATCTGCCAGCCAGGGAGCTAAGCCTACTTCCGACAGACCCACTAAGGTCAGAGTACAGTTTCATTAGTTATGTCAGAAGAGGATAAGCAGATGGAGGATAATCCTTATGTTGACGGATGTGACATATACCTTGTTATTGACCATCTCATTTATGGAAAAGGGTCCTTGCTTATCCAGAAAGGTCAAAATCAGATTTTTCTCAAAATCCCAGTGGCTTTTTCTTTTTTTTTTTTTTGGTACATCCAGCAGTAGGGTCTAAACCTGACTCTGCGATCAATGAAGAGATGTGCAATAATGGATTAATACCTTTCACCTGCTTCTTTTGATACAGAAACAATGGAACACCATCTTTCACAGCCTCCCATGCATTTCAGAAAGCCTGTTCACACATGCATTACAAGGGCATCCATTATAATCTCACCAAGCAGGTGGTGATTACTGCAGTATTAATGGCATCCCAGTTCTTCACCAACACATCATTAATAGTTGACTTATAGCCATAACAATATGGATTTCCAATACCCAGCGATGTGGATACAAAAGGTCTAGGAGCATCTGCAGTTTGGAAGAAGGACTGAGTAACACATCCAAAAGTACACTAGACGTAACACTGGCATCCTCTGCCATGCAGATAAGCTCTTGTCTTGGCATCACGCCACTAACTGCTCTTACACTATTTGTTTCTTCTACGAAGAAAAATTGCCAGAGAACTTCCTACCTTTTCATACCCTGGGTATTTTTACTCATTTCTCAGATTTGGGCTTTTACAGAGTTGCATAGAAAGTCTTTTACAGACAACAAAGCGCATGCAGTTTGCTGACATTCTTTTCAATTTCAAAACTACATAATACATTTTTCCATGTGTTGATAAACTGGATTTTAAAAGAGCATTTTCTGGATATCTAGATAATCAACAACACAATGAATATAAACATTTTCTATAAATAGTTCACCATATGGCTACCATTCTCAACAGATGGTGTCTGTGTATCCACTAGAATATACAAGAGCTACGCAGATTTTGCCCTGCAATCATTTGACATTCTAAACAAGAATTTTTTACTTAATTTCAGTTTTATCCAGTTTAATCAAGGCAAAACGTATAATTTTATCACCTAGCTCTAGTACGGGGAACAAATGCCACAACTACACTAACAAATCTATTTGCAAAAGGCAAGTTGACAGTCTCCACACCCAACCCAAGTCAAAAGGATTTCAGAAGAGAAACACCAGGTGTAAAGAGTTCTTAATCTTAGGGTGGCACCCCCACCCAAGGACACCCTTTACTGGCCTCAAAGACAGTTTCACTTGCAATAGCCCCGTAGTTTATCAAACAGAAAACAGTCTGGACTATGCTATGAAAAATTCTGGAGTCCAAAGAACATGAGAGTCTGTGTATATTTTGCAGCAAGCGTTACTAGAAAGCCTACATATTTTACCCAGTTTTAGTAGAAAACAAACTTACTAATTTTTTATAGTTTCCTTAAAGCAAATATACAAGTAATTCCAAGTTTTCTGCTCATTTTGGAGAAGTTGCTGGGCAGTTGACATTATTTACCAAAGGAACACATGACTGGAAGTAAATAATTTGGTCTTTCCCGTTTCAACTAAAAACTACTTAAGCTCATATCACCGCACAAACACTTCCCAGAAAACTCTTCTCAAGCGACACTGGTTTATCTGATAAAAATCACCTTCTAATTTGCACCCTAGATGTTTTTAATGACATTTCTTATCCACTTGAACAAACACTGGTTTTCATTTGTGTAATTTTTCTAACTCGGTCCTGTTTCTCACCTGATGTATTTACGGTAAATCAACATACTCCTCTCTGTTATTAAGCTGATGTGTTTCCTTTTCTCAAGATCTTGTACCTGACTGTCATTGGCTTTGCTGAGCTTTTCTCTGTCTGTCCCTGTAGCTGCTCCTGCTCAGAAAAGCAAATCACTGCAATATTGGAGAATGGCTTCTTGTCTTGTTTCTTGTAATTATAGTGAGTGGAATGTAGTTATTCTCTATAGTAATGTACTTGATGCACCTGAAAGTCCTGTAGAACTGCAGGAGGAAGGTCACATCTCAGAACCAGCAAAATACTAATATCTTTTAACTATGTACAAGTTGCCAAAATAGTTCTTTGAAAATAAATGATCAGGAAGTATTTAGGTTACACATCCTTATAAAGGAGCGTACGTGAACAAGAAGGGCGATATAGGGCACTGTGCTTTGGGTTTGTGCCCCCGTGTTGACAACGCACCAGCTTTTTGGCTACAGCTGAGCGGGGTTTGCACAGCAACACGGCCTTTTCTTCTTCCCTGGGGGGGACACAGCTGGGACAGCTGGCACACAGTGACCAGAGGGACACTCCATGCCATACAAATGTTGCGCTCAGCAGTAAAAGCTATAGAAGGGAGAAAGAATGGGGGAATGTTTGAGGTTTATGAGCACAACAGTCATTAAATTTGAGATATATGTGAATTAAACAACAGCTATAAGCACATGGTCTTCTTGTCCTAACATATATGTCTATATATATGTCTCTAATATGTCTAATACATATTAGAGGTAGGGAATTCCCATTTGCTACAGAAAGATCTAAGGATGTGTAAATGTGTGCCAAGATTCAAAAAAGCAGCACCTATCAGTGTAAGTATTCAGGACATTATTTTAAACTTGGGTAAATCAAGTACTGTAAGTTAGCTGAATGTTAATGGGGTTGTTATTAAAAGACACTATTTCGAGTGTAATTGAAAATTATGTTTTAACTTTTACTCTTGCAGCTCAAACTATATGTAAAAAAAAAAATTAGAAAGGAAAGGAATCCATCTATATATCCCCTTTCTTCCTGTAAGGAAAACTTAACAGTTTCTAAAGATACGAAGCGTAAATAGGGATGAACATTACGTATTCTATGTTACTGCTTATTCCTCAGTTTTAATAGGCTTTTCCTGACAGCGTTGTATATTTGATAACCTTGAAATAAAATAATATCATCAACCATCCTCATCTTTCATTTGAAAAACATCATAAACACTTTCACTTTGAGGATCACAGGGATGCATGGATTACAGCAGCCAACACAACTGTTCATTCCCTTTTTAACCAGTCCTAAAAGCCTTTTACTTTCCCCTAACCACCAACCAATTAATTTGCCGACCACTTGCTGGCTCTGGGACAACGCTCCCTTAACCCCCTCCCACCTAACTCACTCACTAACTAGGTTAGGGGAGCATTTCCCTTGTAAATGAGTCCCTTAAGCATTATTACTTTTTCTCCACCAAAGAGAGCAGAGCATACTTATTTTACTTCATATGCAACAGACAATATTTCTCTTTAAATGTTAAAAAAAAAGAAAAAGACCCAAATATCACCGTGAACAGGTAAAAGTATTTTTATCTGCACAGAAGGAACTGATGAGGGAAGGATTCAGCATGTGTTAAAGAAGGGAATAATTAAAGTATTATATCACTCCACTTTACAAACTAAGGGTTCAAGTACTGTCCTTAGTTTTGATTAACTCACCTCAGGGGACAAATTGTAGGAAAAGAAATGGGTTCATCATCAAAACAATCACACACCCATTCAGCTTGATCCTTAACTCCTGAGCACAAGGTAAGGCTGAAATTTACGCAGTTTTTGGAAGGAGTGTGAAGAATCCCCTAAAGATCAGGCTCGCTGGAGTCACTGCAAAGGCCAGACAGAATTGCCCCAGCCAGCTGGAAAATGTGGTAAAACCTGTTTTAGCTATGCTAAAAATTAAGTCTTGTGAAGAGAAGCTACATTGGAGATGCTGGTCGCTACGGTGGGTATTAGATTAGCAGCTCTACCTAATGATCACAGTGGGTTTAAATGATCTGTTGGTCTGCAAAGCAGAGTGGTTTAAATAATAAATCCATGAGCTAATCATTAATGGCTTGCATAATGTCACTTCTAGATGAGAATTTCCATATCATGTAGAAGGGCAATGAATGGAGACATTTTCAAATGAGGAAGGATGACAACAATTACAGCACTTATTAAATAAAAAAAAAATAAAAACGCAACAATAGATGATATGACAAAGGCGTGAAATACAGCGAAGGGCAGAGAAGGCACATACATGACTTCTTTCTAAACTCTACAAAGAGATCAAAAGAAAAACGAAACGTGTTTCAAGATATCAGAGAAGATGAAATGTCCACAGAAAACGTACCCTCTGCAAATCACAGCAGTCCTCTCTGCTCCCTTCGGCTCATATTGATGACATCAACATGAAGGGAAGTTCAAGAACCAGCTTGAGTCTGAGACTTTCTATTAGAATATCTTTTAAAAGGGCAAACTGCTTCATTTTTAATGAAGGACAACTGTTAGCAATCAGCAGGAGAACTATCAAAGAAAAAATAATTAGTACTGAATTGTCTCTGCCATTTAACATAAAAATGACACTACTGGTACAGACCAAAAAGTCCATGCGGTTCCATGTTCTGTCTGGTAGTGGGTAACAGGGGACATCAAGAGCAGAACTGAATGGCACGTTTTCACCAGCACGATTTTTTGTGCAATTCCATCAGAATTTTGGAAAACAATAATTTAGGTGGGGAAAGAATTAATCACAGCAGAATTATGAAAGAAGGCTGGAAATAGACTGTACAAATATAAGATATATGAAATGAAGAATTAAATGTTTAACTGCCAGCGATCCATTGAGAAAACGGTGCAAAAAACGTACATTTTTGACATGCGAATTCACACACTTTTGAAAATGTCACTCTAGTTTCTAAATAGAAGAACACTGCAGTTTAAAAGATGAGTGATATGACCATATTAGATATCATCATGAGGATTCAGCATTAAGAAGAGAACGTTAAACTTCTTAGTTTACAACATGTAAGTTTTCCAGTTTTCACAAGGATATAAGTAGTAGATATTTTAGAAAAATACCCATTTTTTCCACCTAAAAGTTTCTGAATTTAACAAATTGCTATTTGTTCTGCATTAAATATATCTGCTTATGAATTAAGTACTTAAATTTTACAAGTGAAAAATTGTTACAATATTAAAATAACTTCCATTCATTAGAAACTATTAAGGAAACACTTTATTTTTCTAGCTACACTTGTCATGCCACCAATTACATTTCAGATTCATTGCAACTTGAGTTTACAGCCCTAAATTCTGTGCTATGCAGCGGAAATCTCCCTCAGCAACATAGGTTTCCAAAGGTTACTATTTGTTTTTAAAGCACCATTTACGGGCAATATCAACACATATTCATGTCTCAGAAAGAAAAGAAATATTATTAGGTTCTTCAAAACAGGAATTGAAAACCACCTTTGTAGGGATCAAATACACTAGGCAATGAGTATTTAAATATTGAATATTTAAAAATAAATGTGCAATTTATTTTACAAATTTCACCTGTAAAATCTGTGTGTATTAACTACTAAAAAGTGAAAAAGACAACAGGGAAGTGCAATTATTTGCCAAAATCTCGTTACCTGTGTGCCAGCAGCATCCTGAAGGTCATCTGATTCAGTCCCAAATAACCTGGCAGCAAGTTTGACCAATCCCAGTTCCATTCAGTAATGGTTGACTGTTGATACATGGCAAGAAGCTATTGTTAGTTATTAATCAGTGTTAATATGATCAGTAAATTAAAGCTCCAGCTGTGATATACTAACCAAGAAGGAGGGGGGTCTAGAACAAGGACTTAGACAGATGATATCAATCATGTCCACAGAAGATGGTTTTTATTCCAATAAGACAGCAATTAATTTATAAATCCATTTGGGGACGTAGCCATTATTTATAAAAAGATAAATCAATTTTTGAACCGTTATTCTTCCAACTGTTAATGGCATTCTGCCCAACCACTTTGTGTCAGAGCTTGACTTCTTGTTTGAAAAGCAAAATAACTGGCAACTTTTTATGTAACGCCAATTTACATTTCCTGCTGTCAGCAAAAAGTTTGTCATTAAAAACTTCGTATAGCTGGAATTCAAGATTTAACCTGTATTATAATTAGAGTGATGTTCTACTTGTCTATTGTTTTGTAAAGCACTCCCGTCACCAGATGGTTATTATAAACAGCAATAAGTCTAGACAGTATGAACAAATATAACTCCATATTGCTTATTTAATAAATAAAAGCAATCTACAATAATAGTGGGCAGACAAAAGACCACATAAAACATTCTACAAAACAGTAATTCCTGTTGCATAATATTAATTTTCATTGTCAGTAATGGTCAAGTAGTGACTACAATTCAACATCCTTGGGAGGAAATAATTCAAAAATTATTGTTTTACCGCAAAAATAGCATTGAGTAATTAAAAAAAAATTAAACAAGACAAAACAATGGAAATAAACCTAAATAAAAAGAGGGACGTTTATCTTGCAGTTCCTTTTTCTTCTTACAGAAGGTGAAATGAAGATTAAGAAAGGGAGACAAGGGTAGCTAAAGAAATAATAATATGGTGTGAAAGTGGAAAGTGAGTGAAGAAGTAACAGTGAACATCTGATAAACAAGAAATAAGGGAAGAAGATTCAACTGAGAGAACAGTGGGAGTAGAAGAACACAGGGGTGAAAACAGGCAACTGTTCTATCTGAAGTAAAACCAGACAAATTAATATGGAAGAAGTGCTTCTAAAATAAAGAGAGATTAAACAGAGAAGGTAAAGAGCCAGTAGCAACAGTCATAAAAACAAATAGGAAAATTTATAAGTATACTAGATAAAAATTCAGTTCACCAAATCGATCAGTTCTGTGAAAAAAATAAAAGATCAGTTTGGAAAAAGCCACTTCAGGAAAGGATTATAATTTATTTGTAGCATTTTTGTTCATTGATACTGTTGAGGAGTCGCATAGGCTAGACTTAACGTTACTAGACAATGGAGGAGCAGCAGCACTGGCAGAGATTGAGGTGTCAGGACAAATTGACAAAATCAAGAGCAACAAGTTACCAGGACCAGATGGTGATTATTCAAGATTTTTACAGGAATGTAAGAACGAAGGGGCTGAATCGTTAACAGAAATGACACACTTCTTAGAATCAGCCACTGAAAGGGGGTTGGAAGGTAAGAAATTTACATATCATTAATAAAAATGCTACAGCTGATTTCAAAATAGCGGTTCAGTGACCTTCGTTTCAGGAGGAGTAAAATTTGTAGAAATTACAATTAAGCATCTTGCTAAATTTGACACAAAAGGGAGAAATTCGCAAAATTTCAGAAGAGAAAAGTTAACCACTTTATGTACTGCAATTTTTACTTATGCCACCAAAGAATACATGGATGTTTACTACAAATTATGTTTCAGAAAGCTTTTGAAATAACTT
The DNA here is from genome assembly GCF_036013475.1 of Columba livia. Classification (NCBI taxonomy): domain Eukaryota; kingdom Metazoa; phylum Chordata; class Aves; order Columbiformes; family Columbidae; genus Columba; species Columba livia. The sequence continues at coordinate 83,141,668 of NC_088642.1, forward strand.
ATTTTAAGAAATCCTCTACTGAGGAAGCTAAGAGTGTGCCCACACTGCATAGAGTAGACAAGTTCTTATATGTTATATTATTATATATTGTAGTAATACGTTATATAGAACAGTGTAACACAAACATTCTTCATTTAGAGCTGAACCAGCTCTCTGGACTTGCAAGCAGCATTCCCGTGCCTATTCCCACCAGCCCTTTTCACATGAAAGTTTTAAAAAGCAATACGTGATTAACTCATTGACAAAATATGTTGTGAAATCAGCAGCTTGTTGGGACTTAGCATTTATAAAAGGTGAGCTGATGTATTAGAAACACATCTAGTTATAACAGATTTAAAGAACATCAAGAAATTAATCATGTATTATAAACTCCCAAGCTTTGGGGCAGTTGCCAATGAGTAAGAAATTAATTTAAGAAGAAATACATCCTTAGAGAAGAATAATTGTTCTTTGTGAGTGCTGTAGCATCTTCTAAAGGCACTGCTAATAGTCTTCTCAGAAAACCAGACACGGAGCTACACTGACCATTATTTCACGAAAAGACAGTCCCACATCACTAAATAAACGTGCAATTTTATGGTAAAGGGAACCAAGTTATTTAATACTATTATTAAGCTCAGGAAATAAGTCTGTCATTGTCACCAACAGGGTTGGCACACCATACTTTACAGTCCACGATCCGCTCTTTTTTTCTTCTAATTTAAAGATACTTTTCCATGCTCAGATAGACATTATGCCAAAAGTTTGCAAAATCCAAAGCGATTTAATATGAACTATCCCTTGTCATCTGTTGATTAATAGAGCACTGCAATCCTGTCATGTAGCAGAATAGTTCTGCCTTCAGTTATCACTACTTGAAGGTCTTATTCTACCACACCATTAATGAATTGACAATCGAGGCATGGTAAACTCTTTTCAGCACTTCAAATTGGAGTAAGTGATTCCACAGACCCTCAAATTCTGCAAATTTGACATATACATAAAGAGACTAGCGGAAGATAAAAAAGACAGTGTTAAAGCATGTTACTCTGGGGTGAGAAACCTTGTGAAATTGGTATTAAAGTCCTTTTTCAGGATTTGTATTTGCAACGTGATAATGACTAACTATTCCTTAAGCAAGTAAGGAAAAACAAACAACAGCAAATCAAACCAAATCACCAAAACTAACCAACCAAAAGCCACACCAGATATATTTTATGGCAACACACCTACTTAAATAGTCCAAAATGCTCAAAACTGGGAAAGATTATACTATTTAAAAGCAGAGTTGTACTGAAAAAGGACATCATTCTACCACAAGTCTGTAAAGTGAATTTCATGACACTGTAATACAATTTCTTTTCAAATATTTGAAATTGAGGTGTAGAATCAAAACCGTAGATGATGGATTACGAAGACTTGAGGAACTATGGTTGAAGATTAAGTGTCCAAGTGCCATCAGAAACTACATATAATTTTGTGTAATTAATTGGTCATGTGGTGTTCTGGCTAAGATTTAGGCAATTTGATCTATTTTCTTTAATTGTTACACTACCAGAAAAATAATTTCTGTAAACTAAATCCTTCACATATCACTAACATGGCTTAATGAAAACCACAGAATTGGATCTGTTAGGGGTTTTTTTTGTTTGCTTTTGGTTTGGTTTGTTTTTGGTTTGGTTTGGTTTGTTTTTTTCCCCTGCTTATTGTCACAGTTCTGTTAAATGTCTATTTCAAAAGCATCCTTTACCGTTCAACTTTTCTGTGAAAGGCTCATCAGGAAGGTTCTAAACGTGCACTTGGAGTTTTGCCCTGATTTTTGAAAGGACTAAAACTAGTCCTATGTACCATTACACAGATGTAATAAATGTCTTTGCTACTAATGGGCTTTCCCTTGCCATGCTGAACTAACACAGGAGATCTAAGTAAATGCAAATTGCTCTTACAGACAATACTTCTGATAAAGAAAAGGGCAGTAATGGCTTTTCGAACACCATGCTATTGTAGAGGGTGCCCTCATTAGATTCCCGAGTAATAATATTCCCCTGCTCTTCATCAAACGTGAGCGCACGTAATTAATCCAGTTTTCGTAATTTCAGCCTCTGTCATTGTCTTGATCATAATAAGACCGACAAGTAAAAATTATGCTGTGTAACCAAGGTTTTAGATTTCCACAAACCTGATTGAACACTTTTTCACAGGACTGTCTGTACACCTGGAAAGGGTTGAAGATGGGCTGCTCTTCTTGGCCACTGAGTGTCAATGGCAGGAACTGGCTGGAGGAAGCACCGTCCTCAGAAGAATCCTCACAAGACAGCTGGTCTTTCAAATATTCCTTTTAGAAGACAAAAAGAACCACAAAGAAAGTATATGCCACCTAGCTTTCTAAGTGAAATTTCCCTAAATTTCAAGCATACCTTGGAAGTGTGCTTGACAGAAGTATTATTGGAGAAAATAAATAATCTCTTATAAAAATAAAAACCTAAGAGTAACACCATTTTACGACAAACAATAAATTAACTCCTTCAACATCTATACAACTGGAGCAAATAATATGAGCTATTGTTTTGAAGCTGTCATGAAATTATATGTATCAGTTACAAGCTAAAATATATATATTAGGCATACTTGGAAGTGAAAAACAAATGTTTTCTATGAGCTGTTCTGATGTACGATGGTTATTACACGATTTACTTCACTTGATAAAATATACATAAATATTTAAAGTTACTTTCTGGACAGCATTAAATAGTTACTACATGACTATAAATAAAGTGTTTGATGAACATGTTCAAACTCCTTGTTTAAACACAGGAAATAAATATTTTTCAACTCTTCAAAGCTCTTAATTGTTTAAGCATTCAAAGACTAGAAGTCATTTATGATTTACATGGCAATTTGAGAAACTATCCTGTAACAGACCCATTATTATTTTGGCCGCAATCTTTTCTGTTTTCACTTCTTAAACTACTATGTAAATAAATCACCCTTGCATGCCAATAAGGTGTTTTGATTAAACAGAACCATTTTATGCAGAGCTAGATAATGAAACACTTACAGATCTATTTGCTGGAAGGACTACTGTGATTAAACAGTTTATTGTTATTAAAATGAAGCCCATAACGATAGGATTGCCATAACATTGAGCAAGTACTCAAGGTGAGTCTTCATTAAGATGCTCCTCTTAATTTACAGTACTACCAAGATGACAAAAATTAGGGAACACGCTAACGACCTGCCGAGGCACCTTGTGCTCCTCCCTGGGTCTTCCTAAAAGAATGATTTCGTGATCGGTTTAAACTGATCCAACTGCGGTCTGGTTTGCAAGGCAGGAGTTTCCTCCCAATCCACACAGGCTGTAGCTGTTTCTCCCTTGTGTTGGCACTAGCATATGTTGTGAAATCAGCCAGAAAAAGGAAAGGTTCCAGCCAGATAAAAAAGCCACACAAACAACAAGCCACATGATTCCTGTACCGGTGCAAAGCGGGGGCCTGGGAGCGGGAAAGCAGGGGGCTAGAGACAGAGCTGGGCTGCCTCTTTCTGCTGGTTCAGCTAAGCGTCAAAACTGCTTGAGACAACCACGAAACCATCCAAGTGTATGTAAAAAATAAAAATAAATTAAAAAAAAAATAAAAAATCAGACTTTTTTTGCTTTAAGACAAGGGCGTAATCCAGCTGTGAAAACACACACTGAATCTCTTACCTGTACTTTCTCAGCCTATGAAAACACCTGAGGTTTGTTTGGTTGTTGGGTTTTTCCCATTAATTCATGACTTCACGCCATGATAAAGATTTTAAAGTCATGGTGGTGTGGGTTATTAAACGGCTATGTTTAAAAATTTACCATTTTTTCATAAATGCGCTGCCTCCCATGCAAACATTTTCACACAATGTATAGACGGCAGCCCATAACTCCGGGTGCCGGCGCCTGCAGAAGCGGATCCTGTTGGTTTCTTAGTAGGGATATTGGAAATCACCGTCCATGCTTGCTAGGGTTTGGACATTTTGAGTGGGATACAGCTCACCTCCCAGCACAGGCACCTCCCTGCCTTTGGAATACTGTGGATTTATGTTTCGACAAAGAGACTTATTCAACAACAGTAAATGAACTCTTTATTATAGTCTTGTAGAGCCTGAAAAAGTCACGTTTCAAAAACGTGAAAACAGAAACGAAATCACGTTTGTAAACGTGTGAGCTATATCCTCACTCCCAATGACTGGGCAGGAAACCAAGTAGACAAAATACTATTGAGCCTGACAACGCAGGAGTGTTGGTTTATCTTTGGCAGCTATTAGTCAAAAATGCTTTTAAAAATGATTATTCTTTTTGATAAGTATGTGAAGGACTGTAGACTGAGTTGTACAGAACCTAGTATAGATCTTTGTAACAACATAGCTATATTTCCAAATGCAGCTTCCAGGAATCTATATGCCTTTTCCTTTGCTTTTCCAAGGAAAATCAGTGAGAACAACAATTTTCTGCCTCATCATTTTGTTCTCTAGTCACATGCAATTCTTAAGCAGTGTAGCATAAAGATCTCCAAACTAATTTTAAGAACACGATCCCTTGATAGTCCAAGGAGTCTCTAAACAAAAGGATGGACCTTTGAACGGATAATCAAGTCTATTTCTTGGTAGTCGGGCATGTTAAACACAATTGAAATTATGAAATATAATATTGAAAAATGCATTATCATAGCACCACGCTAAGCATTAAAATGTTTTCAAATGGTTTCAAAGGCAATTTGAAGTAACATGGTTAAGTCCCTCTGTGAGCCAAGCTGGTCAGGATTTATTTTTTCTTTTTTTTTTTGAGCTTTTGAGCTTTTTTTTTAAAAAAAAACGACAGTTTTTCCCGCTGAGGGATGTTCTATATTTAACAAAGCTCTTACTAGCTACAGAAATTCAAGGAGAGACACCTGGGATGCGGGAAGCCAGGCTAAAGCCCCTCTTCCACACAATTTTCTCAGCCTCTTACCTCCTGTTGGAGCTGCTCCACTTTGTATAAATAACCAAATGCTCATAGGAGCTGAATCTGCGATCAGGGTCTCCAGAACCCGAGGTGGGCATCCCACCCCTTCAGCTAGAGTATTATTCTATTTCTGACCCTAGGAACTACAGAATGGATTTTTACAGCAACATCTACAAGGTGAAACAACTCCGATGGGGAAAAGGGACAGAGTTCCATGCTGGTAGATAATGGTCCAGTGGCTTGGGGAGTTTGGTGGGATGTGGGAGATGCAGATTCAAATCCCTGGTCTAAACCAGGCAGAATAAAGACTTGAGCCTGCGTATCCCGTCCCCTTGGTGACTGCCCTAACTACTGGATTTTACACTATTTTTGGAGGTCTTGCTCATCATCTTTCCCTCACTCCATTATACTCAGAGTAATCCTGAATGTGCTCCGGGTGAAAAGGTTTTGTTTGAGCTGTATTACAGTAATAATTTTCACTTCAGTTCCTGAACCATTTAATTGTTTGAGATGAAACTTGAAAAGATTCTGTATTGTATTAATATTAGGTTGCCATCCCTATGTACATTGCTTCTAAAGCTTCCAAATGTAGATGCATAAAGGTTGCTTCTAAGCCTGTACTTAGGAACTAAACAGTTGATTTTCAGAAGAACAGTGCCAGTACCGAGCTGCTCTCTGTTGCCTTCATACAGACATAGCTGCCTGATTCATTTTCTGCCATCAGTTTGTTTCAAAAGGAAAAACTTGGCCTGTGCGTATATTTGCCCTATTTTGCATTTCATTATAAACACCTCCGTACACTTGAATGAATAAACAGGTGCTGTTAAGATCACCGCAAGGAACAGCAATTTAGTAATTAAAGCTAATAAAGAGAACTTTCTTAATTAAGCTGTGCGGATCTGTGTTATCACACAATTTTAGCAAATCTGTGTTTATTTCGGTGTATGAAATCAGAACGCTTTTGATAACTCGGGGCAATTTCATACAGCCTAAGAAATAATGAGGTAATTCTTTCACATCGCCCAAATTCCATGTGCAGCAAACAAATCTGAATTTGGTTACTGTAATTTTGAAAGCACTTTAACAGAGTTATGTATATTAAGTAGGGTTTTCATGTGGATGCATTTATTTCCTCAGTACAGACAAAGGGGGTGTTGCTTTATTTTGTTTTTTAAATCAGAGGAACTGATTTACTGCATTTAATTTTACCTCCTGTAACAGACAATTCTTCAGTAACCCTGATGATTTATTTTATATATATATATATTTTTGTTTTAACTGTATCCTTAAAACTGTATTCCTTAAAAATGTATCTATGGTCTACAATACGAATCTGAAGGAAGTTTATGAGCCATACTACTGTTTAAGTACATAAATAAAATCTACATTGTTTCCCATAAAGTAATCCTTTCTGTACAAATGCAGAAAAGCCTAAACTGAATGGGTTCCATTACAATACAATATAGGATTTCATATTGACTTTAAGAAGCATTATCACCTCCTTGACTAACCCTTAGCTGCCAGCAGACGCTGCCTCAGGCCAGTACACACCTAATTGCTCGGTAAAAAGGCCGTTTCCCTACCTCATTGAGCCGGATGATGTGATAAATTTGCCTCAGGTACTCGCTGCCACCTGGTTTGTGGCAGATATCCAGGACCATCATGTTTATTTTCTGCTCGGTGAATCCAAGCGCAATACCTCCTTCCTCTAGCGTTGCGCCTTCCACTGTGACTGAGGCGCTGGAAAACAGAAGAGACATGGATCAAATCAAGTTGATTTTCTGAAAATCAGAGTACTGATGCACAGTCGGATAAAAATACATGTTAAGAAACCCTATGAACGCTTCGCCTGAACAAAACAAATGTTGCTGGATACACATCTCTGAAGCTTTACACAAATACGCACTAAATGCTAAATAACTTTTTTTTACTATACACGTTTTAATGGTTCTCATCTAAAAGACGAAAACATGAAACATTTTTCACTCCAAAGACATGCAAGGAGCAAATATTTTTTACTTCTTTTCCACTAGAGAAGTATCTTTGCTACTAGAAGTGGCATTTGAATTTGATCTTTTGTACATTTTTCTTTGCCTGTCGCTGCACATATTAAAGCCTAATTAACATGTCAGAAAGGTAGCCATTACTCTAAGTATAGGTTAGAAGTTTTAAATTGAAGTCTTTTTCTTCCCACTGGTATGGCGGTAACCATTTCAAACGTACCTACTTCCCACCTGTTGCACTTTTTGCCTTGTGCTGTTCCTTGTTTTTTCTTCTTAGAAGTATTTGTGTGAAGCTGCTACAGAAAAATCTGAAGGTCACAAGCTCAAATGACTTGAAAAATGTGCGTTCAAAACTGTGACCACTGTTAAGATTGCTCTCTCTGCATACAAATGTAGGTTACCAGCTCTATACTTGCTTAGTATTGCACATTGACAAAGCGTTAAAGATATACTGAAACTAATGCTTTCCTCATATACTAGAGCTGCAGCACGCATATATGTTGGTACCTTGACGCAGACACGTCAAGAAGTTGAAAGACCAAGAGAATATATTACCCCTTCTATAGTCATTTTTGGCTTAATTTAAAATCTACCAAAGAAGCACTCCGAATTAAAAAACGCAAACAAACAAGTATTTTATTATTATAGAATTACAAAGAAAACAAAACAACAAATACTTTGGTATGGTCAGCTGTAAGCCGTGGTTTACTGTTGAGCGTGTGCCGTGATTAGGAAGTTAGTTCTGCTCAAAGCTGCTGTTTGACCTGCGGGCTGGCTTAAACGCTTCACAGCTGCTGGACATTAAAGCTGATATTGCTTCCACATGCAGCTTCAGAATGTCCCGCAGAGCAAATAGTTTCGGAATATAAACTGTAATTTTGTTCTTTGCTGAATGGAAGTAAGCGATACTCTGTTATTATGGTGTATTTTACAGAAAAGCTTCAAAGGAATCGATCTCTAAAATTAAAGCACGCTTAAGGCTGATCTTTCAATGACACGTGTGGACGCGGCCTCAACTTCTTGTGGAACTTGTGGCATTGTAGAAGTTGAGGACCTCTGGCAATGAGTGTATCAGTGTCAGCGCCCAAATTGTCTCCTTCCCCGTCCGTCACTGCGCAGGTGAAGCAGATGATTGGATTCAGTCGGCGCGATGATTAATGAGTTCCTCTCCGGATTTGGGACTGCCTATCAATCATGTCATTAGGAAGAATGTGCCCTGAAAGAGGCAGACCTCAGCCAAGGAATAACTGCATTCATCTTCATCTGCGTACGCGCCCAGCCAGCCACGGCAGGGTCACCATGATGGGAAACAATAATCTTCAGCTCGACAAATTACTTTGCAAAGGCAGACGTTGCTTTTCTTCCCGGGACGCGTGTTCTTCAGAATCCAACGTGACTGTTTACGGCTTTGGTGCTACTATAAAGTGAAGGTTATTTTAATGAATAGCAATGCTTGCAGGCGGCACACTAGACAGGCAATGCATACAACTGCCACTCCCCGAGCCTTTCGCTGAAGATTCTCCTTTTTTTTCTCTTAATTTTTGCAAAAAACTAAGTTAAATTTCTACGCCGTGGTGGAAGAACTTACATAATATTTAGACTGTTTATGTAGCTAGCAGTACTGATAACACTAACACAAAATCAAGCAAGGCATTAGCTTATAAGAATCCAGTGCACTTTAAAGATGTTTTCACAACTGTAGGCGAATCCCAAATAAATTTATGGTTTTTATTTTCTTCCACACGCTGTATCTATTAAAAATACATAAACATTTGGTGTATGTATACATACATACATACATAAATGCACGTTCATACATTTACTCACAAAATAATTATGAAAATGTTAAACAGAACATAATTTTACAGAAACTTAGGTTTTCAAATGTAAACATTCCTATTTCAAACAAATGACACAGCACAAGTCTCCTCTTGAAAGAGCTGCTTTTAGTTTAATGATTATGTGACAATTACTTAGTTTAATTGATATATGAGCTTTAATATATTAGTTTTACAGTTTGCATTTACAACAATATGTATCTCTACATTGCACATCTCAGCTATTTATTAACTAGATTTTGGTGGGGTTTTTTTCCATTTACTCATTATTTTTCACTATAAAATGGAAAAATAACATCTATGCTTGACTTTTATTGCAGAAATCCCACAAAGCCAGGGGACTCAGTTTCATAACTGCAATGTGTAACTGCTCATTTGGAGAGCAGACAATGCATTCCTCAGTTTCTAAAGCTTAAAATTAGGAGTCCTGGTCACAAACTAGTTCTCATTTTGGTTGATGCTATACACATACAGAAAACACTCTTCCACCCTTATTTCCCACAGTACCTGATGGGTAACACAGCATTTTTGCAGTATGTTAGAAAAGAAAATAGAGTATACAAATTTAAAATGTTCAGCTTAAGAAGAAGTGTCAACACTAAAGTTTTAGTTTTTGGAGATTATCCACAGTATTGTCTTAACCTGCATTAGTATTATTTAAGCAATACCTATTCTCTCAGTGACACGAGAAATCGTATTATGGAACCATTCTGTTTAAGTATCAATTTACACATTATCATTATGGGTTTTTTATTCAATGACTCTTCAGCCACCGGCATCTGGCTTCAATCTTTTAATCGCTGGATTAGAGCTTGTAAATTAGTATTAAATGGAAATGTAAAGATTACAAAGGTCAATGTCAATGAGCATTCGTGTGACACTATTACTGCTCAGCACTGCTCACGTTAACTGACTATTTGTAGACACAGGTACTGTCCCTTGAAACGCTGCATGAATGTCTGTTCGCTCTATCAGCAATTCCGACATACAACCGCTATATCCTTTGTTTATATGGGCAATTACTGTCAGGATAGCAATGACCACAATCTTCAAGAATATTCATCAGAAAAAAGTCATATTACTTTCAGTAGTCAATGATTAAATTCAGTAAGCCCTGTAACTCCAATAACTCCAACACTGGAAAGATAATTAATAGTATTTTTACCAAATGGTACATGACTTCACCAGTAAAAGAGACTAAACTACAGACACACTAACGCGTACAAACCTCCTTGAAAAATCATTACAAGGATTTAAAACAATTGGACCCTAATGTCAGATCTGCAGGGAAGGTTGATATTTCCTGAGAAAGGCACAGCAGGGTACTCTCCTTGTCTTGTTTTGATATATCCTACTTGCCCTCCGGGTTTGCTGTGTTTTAAAATGAAGTATGCTCACTTTTTAATCACAGATGAACACTGAAGGCTTTTTGTAGTCCCTCTTCATTTAATCAGCACAGCAAAATTAATTTATAAATATACCGTGGTGCCTTCTGGTCAGTGTACCTGTTCAAATTCTGAAAGATACACCCACTAAATTGTCCACAAATATGAAATGTAAGTAGTATGAAGACACGGTTCCGATGAAAGAACCACGGTTTAGCTTCAACAACGCAATTAAGTTGCAAAAACATGCTATAAAGCCAGCAATATTAAGAACTAATACATTTCATATAAGATCACTGTTCATCTGTTATTGTTAAAACTGAACAATAGCCACAAACATGCCAATAATCCAGTAAAATGAAGAACAAACAACGGCATTTGATAAATACTACGTTCTTACCAGTCTGTGCTCAATTTTCTTGCCTTCAGCAACTGGCTTTCAATCCAGTTTGGTCTTTGCTGTTCAATGCTTTGTATAACCTTCTGGGTCACTTGCTTAGGACCACTTTTCTGTTTTCCCATAATACTTTCTAAGCACACACGAACTAAACTGAGTTTTTCTTTGCTCCATCTGTCAAGTGTTGCACCTGTTAAAAGTTCTGCAGTATTTCCATCCTCAAATATCCGACATATAATTACAATCAAGTTCCAGACAAGCAGACCAGCTTTCCTCAATTCAGCAAAGTTTCTTGACATTTTTCTCTCAGCCAGAAAAAAGAAGTACTTAATTGGGGGAGGCAAACATGCAATCACTGTAGGTAACTTGCTGATTACAATAGATACCGCCTGAGCTGCAAGCCTCGTGAAGCCTTAAAAAAAGAAAGAAAAGAAGATATGATTAACATTAACATTCTAGTTCTACTGCAGCATGCTTCTGAATGTTGTATGATAATTTCTAACTTTCTTTTGTACTGAAAATTGGGAAAAAGCTCAAGTACTCGTCACTCTAGTTTGAATTCAGTTCTGCTTCCTCCACGTAAGTCCCACAAAATCTAAACAATAAAATGAATTAAAAACAGAGAACCTAGAAAATGTGGATTCAGACTGCGACCCTCTTACCAATTAGTCCTGCTGTGCACAGTTTCTATGGAATAAACAAAAAAAAGACAACAATGGTAAAAAAGTTGTCTTCAGGATTGCAGTGTAATATTTTTTCAACTTCAGGAGTGCAATATTGCACTAGGTATCTCAGGATATTACATACATTTATAATGTTTAGTTTTCTATCAATCCCCTTCTATGTTCAAACCTACAAAACTTCAGTTTATCAACTTTACATAAAGTACAGTATTTTAAGTATTCCTGATATTAAAAGTAGGTATGGAAATAACTACAGAAAATATGCTGCTCGAAGACCAAGACATATCTAAAGTGAAAAAAATATACCAAAATGTGACCCACAACACAGAGTCAAGTCAAGATTTGAAAAAAACTAAGCCAAAACAAAACCCAAACGAACCAAGAAAACCCTGGACCCATTGCATTTGTATTCTCAACTCCTGTGTTTGTTTGGTTGGGTTTTGTTTTAAGCCAGCTCTGTCCTAGGTGTCAGATAACCAATTTAATCTGTCACTATGTCTGAGTCTTACCTCTCACACAACCTTATCAGTTCAGGCTTAGTGATAGCCTAAAGCTGCCACCCAAGTTCTAGACTGAAGTGGGACTGAAGTGACAGTGCACAAATGTGCCTCGAGATGCTGAATGCAAAATACATGTAAAGAAAGACCAGACTGATGGCCTGGCTTGCCCACAATCAAAAATTCATGCCAGAATATACTAGTGATGCTGTAGTATTGCAAATAATCAGGTAAGATTTTGGTGGCAATAAATTTATGGTGAAATGTTTCCAGGCGTTAGCCTTTTCAAATAACAGAGGCTTTAGGCACAGTAATTTATGGAAGTATATACCACAGATCAACTTTACATCTAATCACCTTCAAAATATCTCCTACTATGTATATTAATTATTTCTCTTTCTTCAGGAACTGTTTCAACAACCAAGCGGTAGCTATTCGAAACTAAATTGCTGTGTGGCAAAGCTGGGGTGAACAAGTTGTTATCATTTCAGTCAACATTGTGTATCCAAATTTAAACAGTCCTGACTGAAAAGGTGAAAACTAAGAGAAGAACTGGTTACAGCCCTTACTACAAGAGCACAGACACTGTGCTTTACTCTGCCCCGAATCGCACCTTATTGCTGCCAGATGCTAAAAACATGTTCAGTACTATTATTATCAGTAATACAATACTGATTATTTTTAAAAGCTTGTTTGTGTGTGCATGGGCGTAAGCCTCGAGAAAGAATAGTTGAATTTTAACGCTAAGTATGTACTTCAAAAAGAACCCCACAGGACATTTGGGAATTGTTTTGTTAAATCTCAAACTGCAACACTCACGAACTCCAATTGTTCACTTTTGATATGTACCTAATAAGGGGGTAACAAGCTTTCATGACGAATTTACAAAAAGGTACAAATTTCACCCACATTTCCCAGATTCTTTCCTCTTCATTTCCCGAGGAGTGTAATTCCATTCCTTTGGAACCGTTTTCAGTAAACTTTCAGGAACTATTTGCTTGTGCTGGTACGTTCCATAGTTTTCTGCTGCCTCCCATGAATGCATCAAAGAAATTATCTGCTTCACAATACCCTTGACTGAATTAATCAAAGTCAACTTCAAGCATCTGATGACCTCTGGCTCCGACTCACCACAACTGGAAACTTCAGAAGGAAGAATTATTAAATATTCAGTTAGTGTGGTAATTTGTGTAAATCTGTTACAGAAATAAGTGTTTCAGAATTCTTAGGGAAAGAAAAGTAAAGCCATTATGATTCACAGTAACTTAGACCTATTGGTCTGTTACAAATCAAAGAGCAAAACAACGTAGCATCTTGTACCATCTTAATACAGCACTGACAAAAAATACAAATCAATTTAATTCCTTCATCCTCATTTTTCCATCAATGCATTTATAAAAATTTAATTTAAGCTGACTGACATCTTCCTTTTTATATGGAATACATTTAACTATTTGTTAGACATCGATAAGGTGAATGGGTAGACCTAGTTTTTTACACTTCCTTGTCTTGACAGTATTAATGGGGTTGTGTTTATTAGATACCCAAACCGTTACACTAGAAAACAGCAAGGGAAAAATAACATTTTGGCAAGAAAAATGCATACAAATAATAGTCATCAACAAAGACATAGCATGTTATCAGAGACTGCATGTTGAAAATAGACCATCCTAAATACCGTTATTGACATTACGACAAGTATCAATCTTCTCCACATTCTTAATAGCACGGAGAATTGCAGTTTCCCCATCGCAGTGGCGCAGCAGTTGTCGGGCAGAGTGCTGCAGGACGTACCCGAGATGTCTTTTGACATGGCAGGTCCTTTCCTCGCCACGTTGCTTGTCTGTACATTTTGCTGATCTAAGTTTAATTCCTCTTTGTGGGGCCTTTCTGGAAGCTTCCCTGTGATATTTCTGTATTTTCCTTCCTCTTGCACTTTAAGCTTCCACTTTTCGTGATGCTATTTGTCTCTAGGGAATATCTGGGCACTTTTACCACCACCTTTTTTTGCTTTTGTGATATTTGTATCTCCCCTCTTGCACACCCCCATCTTCTTCCTTTCTTTTGAGTTTTCCTGCATTTTAGTCATCATGTGCAAGATCACGCATCTAAACCACACCTCTCTTTTCTGGTTCAATACCATTTTCCTTAGGGGGAGCATTAGTTGCTATAATTGTGAGGGCAGCTCCCCCTCTCCGTGGAAAATCAGGACCCTGTTGACAGCAGAGTCTATATGCCCACCAGACTATGTTCCTTTTCTTTTTCCACTCTTCTTTAATTATTTCTTACATTTAAATAGCGGCCAATGTCTGCAGCTATGTAATCCACAGAAACAAAGAACTTGTATTGGAAGCGAGGTACAGAAAATACCTTCTGCCAGCCCGCTGGTAAGACAGACAAGGAAATCAGGATCCTGATTGACCACAATGCTCCATAACCTCTGATTTCTTCCAAATTTTCACCACTGCTATGGTGACCTGATGGCTTGAAACACTTTGATTAAACTATAATTTTCAATTAAGCTTCCATAGTTTCATCTGGTTTATTAAAGTACAGATAATATGCACTACATGTCTGAAAACTGACAAGGTCTAACATCAGATGTTAAATACTTATTAATAAATTAAATACCTGTCATATTGTATAAGGAATTCCACAACTGCTTTTTTTCCATGTAGGTCTCGAAAGCAATGCCAAGGGATTTGGGTGATAAAGTGCAATAAGACAACACTGTGAAGATCATTTCAATCAGACTAGGCTGTTTGTTATTCATCTGTTCCAAGATAGACCTTTGTTCATCACGATTCAATACTTCATTTCCTTCAAAATAAACACAAACATGGTTACAGTAATTTCCAAGTAATTCAAGTTCACAGTAATAGATAGTATTAATAAAAACAAACTGCAAACTGTATCTGAATAATATTTCAAACAATAATAATACTTACAGATACTGAAATCTGGTCTTCCTCTGCATAATGATATTTGAATGTCTTCCTGAATTATATGTAGCTATTAAAAAAAGTCTCAAGCATGTTTACAAACTATGGCATTTCCTTAATTAATTCAAAATGCACTCAGTACATAATTGGAATTTGCTTGTTTACTAAATATTAATCAGAAGTAAATTGTACTACTTCTGTAGAACCACATTAAAAAAATTATTACTGCTTAACTGCTCTAACAGATATATTACCCATGTAAAATAACACAATTCTATTTAGTTACATAAAATAAAGCAGCAGCTGCATAGTTCCCAAAATAAGTTGGCTTTGTTTTTCATTGTAAGATGAAATCGAGAAGAAATCCGTTCCTTAAAACAGAATCTCAGCCCTGCTAAGATACAGATACCTGTTTTCAAAGATAACTATTGATTTCCATAGATTTGAGCCGTAAGCTATTACATAACATGCATTTCTCAATGCTTTTCACAACCATTGCAAAACATTCTGCCAGCTGAAGGATTATGACGTTTTTAAACCTTTGTTTGAAAGAACCTGGCTCAATGGTTTTGACCTGTGCTAATGTTAAAGACCTTGGGTCCACACATACTTCTGAAATACACTTTTGATGTTAACAATAGTAACAAATGACCAGAGACAGAACCAATTAAATATTTGTAATTCAAATTTCTAGTTTGCAAAAGTGAAAGTTTCTGTAAAAACAAACTGGGTGGGAGTGTTGATGTGCTGGAGGGTGGGATGGCCGTACAGAGGGGTCTGGACCGGCTGGATCAATGGGCTGAGGCCAATTGTCTGAGGTTCAACAAGGCCGAGTGCCGGGTCCTGCGCTGGGGTCACAACCCCATGAACGCTGCAGCTGGGGAAGAGCGGCTGGAAAAGGCCCTGGGGGTGTTGGTGACAGCAGCTGAACATGAGCCAGCGTGTGCCCAGGTGGCCAAGAGGCCACAGGATCCTGGCTGGTACCAGTACTGGGGTGGCCAGCAGGCCCAGGACAGTGACCGTCCCTGTGCTGGGCCCCAGGGAGGACAAACCACCAATCCTGGGGGCAGTTCTGGGCCCCTCATCATCAGAAGGACATAGAGACATTAGAGAGAGTGCAGAGGAGGGAACGGAGCTGGTGAGGGGCTGGAGCACAAGTGTGATGGGAGCGGCTGAGGGACCTGGGGGTTCAGCTGGAGAACAGGAGCTGAGGGGAGACCTTCTGACCTCTGAACTGCCTGAAAGGAGCTTGGAGCCAGGGGGGTCGGGCTCTGCTCCCCAGGAACAAGCACCAGGAGCAGAGGAAACGGCCTCAAGTTGCGCCAGGGGAGGTTGAGGTTGGATGTGGGGAACAATTTCTTCCCCAAAGGGCTGTGGGGCGTTGGAACAGGCTGCCCAGGGCAGTGCTGGTGTCACCAGCCCTGGAGGGGTTTAAAAGGCATTTAGACGAGGTTCTTAGGGACATGCTTTAGTGCTAGATTTAGGTTATAGCTGGACTCGATGATCCTGAGGGTCTCTTCCAAACGAAACAATTCTATGATTCTATGAAAATGAGCAGAAACTTGTTTGCTGGGAGGTGCCAGAGCCCGGCCCAGGCTGCCCAGAGCGGGTGTGGAGTCTCCTTCTGTGAGCCATTGCAACCCCTGGGATCCTGTGCGATCCGCCTGTGACCCTGCGTGAGCAGGGGGGGCTGGGCATACACAGGGCTCCTGCAGCACAAACAGCCTGTGATTCTGTGATGAGAACTCGAGTGTTCAAACCAGAGTCCAATGCTCTTTCGCTTGTGCTACCTGGTATGCTGTTCGGGCAGATTGCCAGAGGCCCCTCGTAGCCCCGCTCACTCGCCCCATGTTGGGTGACAATAAATCTGTCACTGTTTATTGCAGGGAAACAATAAACCATGGCAGATGCTCTCTGTTAACCCCTGCCCTCCCCACTAAGGAAAGGGAAAAGGAGGAAAAGGGAGAGAGACAAGTTGGGAAGTTAAAAATGCTCTAATACTACTGCGAATAATAAAATAATGCAGGCACCCAGGTTCCTGGGATGGACTTCACAGCAAAACAGAACTGGATTCATGGACGCAGGACCTGGAACCAGGCCTAGGATCACAGGCAGGACAGGCAGGGTCCTCTTCAGATTCTGGCCATGGACAAAGACAGCGAGACCCTGCTGTTCTCCCAGTTTCATACAGCATATGATGTGGATGGCATGGAATACCTAGTTGGTCAATTTTGGTCACTTGTTCTGTCCACCCCTCCCTTCAAGTATGATCATTCCACTTGCGGGACGTCCAAAATTTATCAATGAGCTTGGCTGCCACAGCAATAAGTATAAACCTGGGCCTTTTCTGCACACTGTTCTTGCTGTTATCAGCTCCAGAGATAACACTGTCTGAAAAACATGCAGCCAACTTCAGATAAATGCAGCTAGGAGAATTTAGCTGAAAGGAAAATTCATTACAAGAAAATTGGTCTTGTTTTAAACAAAACCAGGATACCAGTGTATAACACAAGTCTTGTGCTTTTAAGCAAAACCTTCAGGAATCCATTCGGGAGCCATTCAGAGGCTAAACATCACAAGATCAGTATGCTTTCATCAGATTTTTCTTCTTTTACCCTGAAGCAGATAGTTGCCTTTATCATAAGAGTATCTGACCCTTCAAAGCTCCAACTGAAATGCAACATCCTTGACTTTTCTGACTGATGAACTGGCATGGATAATGTCAGCTGGCTGAAAGGTTTAACAACTTGATCAGTATAGCTGGCTAAATATTATGAATTAGGAATCTGCAGAAAGACATGTAGATTCCTCTTGCCTTAGAAATTTTCTTTAACATTTATTAGCTCACCTGTCATAACATTAAATATTCATCTTAGTTTGAACTCCATTGCAGCCTTCTTGTTAATCATCACATAAGAACTGTATTTATAAGACAGGCATCATACTTACTGCCCACTGATGCTTCCCTCCATATATTTATCTTTTTTCCACTCACTGCATTTATATATCAAAAGCTAATCTGTGAAGGAAATCTGAAGATCCTATAGAAAGCTCAAAGGAGATGCTTCTTTTCCATTTTAGCGTGACTTACATCCATACACTAATACCATCTATATCTTAGGTATTTGTTGAAGAAAATCTACTATGTGTTATCTCCATATAGCACAATGTTCCATATGCACAGAGGATGCCAAAATAAATTAAAAATATTATTAATGTTATTAATAAATCTTTTTATAATAAAATCATTTATCTAGTGAGTAACAGCTATGCCTTAACCAGTCACAATGAATCACTCTTCCCATGACAAAATAATGCACTTAACCTCTTGGGATAGTACCATGTATTTCTAAAAAAAACATTTAAAAGAGGCAGACTCACTAATGTAATTTATCCACATTTCTTTCTTACTGACAGAAATACCTCCCAGTAACTTTCTGACATTATCACACTCATCCAGCTCTTATCTGCAACCAATTTAGCCATGAAATGGATCTTACCCAGTTTAGAAAATCTTCTGTTATTGACTCTAGAATTCTTCCCGATTGAATCCTAACAAGACAGACAAGCTATAAACAGTTGTGCTGTCTTTTTTGACCAAAAGATGTAGCCAAAATTCAAATTTCTACATGCTGTTTCATTTAGGTAGAGAAAGTGAATATGGAGCAAGTTGTTCTTCTATTTGCCACGAGCATAAAACTTCTGCTTTCTTTATAGCTTAAATCACAGCAGCTGATGAGAATGTAAAGAATGCAAAAAGCATGTATTTTATTTGTTTACAGAACAAAATCTTTCAGCAGGCAGTCTGCACTACTTGCTTCCTTGCGCTATGTTCTCAGTGCTTCTTCTGTCACCGTTTTTGTTTCCCTATTCTTTCTCTATCTGTTCTGGTAGATCATTTTACTTGTCTCTCATAGAGTGCTCCTCTCCAATGCAATCATTCTCCAGTCAGCCTTGACAGCTAGAATCTATTGTAACTTTGAATATGACTTCATTTTGGCAGAAAGTCTATTATTCTGGTTTTTAATTCCAAAAAGAAATTTTAAATCATAGTGCTTCAATCTTGAATGAAATGTGGATCTTAATCCTACCCATTCCAATTTAGTAAACCCCAAATAGTAATATCTCCCATATCGGCTGCAACCTGTGAATCCAATGAATCCTGAATTTGTGACAACTAAAAAACTTGAAAACAAGACAAAAAGACTGTAAAAAACTTTACATCAGCTGCCCATAAATTATTAACATAATGGCAAACTACTTTTTTTGCCTATATACTAATAGATCACCAATCCCATAGTACTTCTCTCATTCAGCTCCCTTTAGAAATTTTCCTCCCCAAACATTTTACTTTGAACTATCTGAGAAGAAGCTTTTCCATTAATGAATCTCTGGGTTAATGGCTTCTGTGAAATCTGTCTCACCTGGGCCAAACGGAAAAATCACTACTATCAGAGTCCCTCCATCACTGATTTTATGAAACAGCACGTGGAAATCATGCCATTCTGCTAGACAAAATTCGATGAGGTAATAATGAATTTACTTCTGTTGCCACATTACCTGCTTTATATTACCACATGTATTGGGATCAATTTTGAACAAGTTACCCTCTTAAAACACATTCAGTCTAAAGGTTTTCTTTACCATAAATGAGTAGGTCTTTGAAAAGCTATCTGTGTGATCATATAACACAGCCACAGAGACTATCACAAACTTTGTCAAGAGGTACGTGATTTTCATCAGGGCTCTTTTACAGTCCAAATGGAAATTCCTGTTTGATATTTCAGAAAATCCATAAAATCTGTTTACTGTTTTCTTTAGCTTATCACTAGAAAGTCATCAAAAGGAACAGGGTATCTGATTAAGGTCCCCTTGCTATTGATCTCACAACTACAAGTGCATCATGCCAGTAAATACGTCCACCATTTCACCATGCTGGTTACACTGGTACAGGATCTAACAATTTTATTAGTCAAATGGGTATTTTGAGGAGATCCCACTTTAAAGATAGTTTTCTGATGTTTCAACGTTGGGCTACCATGGTGCAGTTTGCTACCATGACGAAGCTAAGAACACTTCCAGGGGTTCTGGAGTCTGCACTCACAATCTCATCCCAAATGATCCACAGATATCTGGAGCAGCATATCTGCACAAGCATATAAATTCCTCTTAGAGACATGCTTGTATTCTCCTAATGAGGACAGCGTTGCAAATTAACCCCCAAGTTTTGTGGAAAAGCCTGCAAGACTATATTTCCCAAAAATTGTGTGTGGTTAAACTATGGGACTAGCGCATTTGCTAGTTTTTCCAGTTGTGTGGTAGATTGTCCCTCAGAATTATTAAATCCAAGGAGTTATTAGAAGGAAGTACAAAAATAATCACCTTCAAGTACTTGAAATAAAAGTTTTAAATTGCCATACAGATTTAGCCAACGCCTAGGATTTTTAATGGAGATGGTAGTTTATTTAGGGAATGCACACTTTCTTTTGTAATACCTTCCCAAGTGAGGTCAGTTTGTAAAGTTAAAACCTTTCACTGTTATTTTAGGGTAACTTAAGAAAAATCAGTGCTATTTACCTTTAAATGTCTGAAACTAATTAACTTAATGACATTTAATTAAAATGTAATTGCTGCTTAAAATTTGCCTTGAAATGCTACACTATACATTGTGGCAGTTAAAAAGCTGCTGCACAAGTGGCAAAGAATTGGAGTAGAGGAAGAAAAAATGTTTCCATTCTACAAATATATTTCTGAGTAATTTCTCTAGCCAGAAAACGGTTTATAAAAGCACAGTCTTAGAAAACTCTTCGTATCTATTAATGTCTAGGGAGTTGGCTGATACTGGAAATCCTCCCTTCCCCACTCTGCTTATGCATGCAAGGTAAATTACCTCTTTTTGAAGCATCTCACATTTCTTCGGGTCCAATTTCAGACTTGCAGCCTTATCACAGAATATGTGCAAATGTTTCTATCAGTTCTTATTTCAAAGTTTTAGTGGGGACCAAGATATCATCTAGGTTTAACTGCACAGGCTGCACAATACCCTCTTCCATTAGTCTCTCAAATACGCATTGTGCAAGCCAAAAACATCTGGTGAAACTGCCAATGGCTCGTCCTGCTGTGAAAGCAGTTTTCTTCCAGTTTATCTCCACATGCCACTATTGACTTTAAAGTTGTTTGTAGTAAATGAAATTAACTCTCTGTAACAACTGTAGCCTCATGTGTCCAATGTAATGATTAAAGGGGTTTTTCTAAAAGAATACATTGCTTTTTCTATTGTACGTCATCAACTTGGTGCTACCATCTCTTCTTCTTAAAGAAAAGTATCTATGAGGCGCAATGATGGGTTGAAGGTCTTGTTGACAACTTCAGTCACCTCTTTCTTTTCTGCTATTGATAAACGGCGAGGTGACTGTTGACTGATGAGGTTCCCTTTGGTATTTGTCCTCTGTTGGGCCAATGCAACTCAATAAAGCTATTGCTTTTTTGCAAATAATAACTTCTGGTTCCTGGAAATAAAGAGTCTCAAACGAGAAGTCAGACATGGTTCTGCTGGCATGCTGTGCATTTAGACCTAGTGTGCTAGAAATTCTCAGATTTCACTTTCACCTTTCCTGTTCTCACATCAGCACCTTCTGGATTCAGTAACTCATATTATGCAAGCGCCACTTCCTTTATTCCTCTCTTATTTGTTGCTTGTCAAAATAATCCATTTCTGCTTCATATCTATGGATGATAAAGCAATTCTGATAAAAAATTCCATCAAGAAAATTGAAAACCCATTTGTTTTGTCAGAAAATTAACAGAGTTTCATCTGCCTTTCTTATTTCCCCCCACAAAGGCACAGCAAAGGCCCCAGACCCTTCACTCACTCAAGAACATGCCTTAGAATAAATTTGTTGAATGTTGGACCTATAGAAAACAACTCTGGGATTATATTACACTGTAATTAGCTGTAATTCAATACATCTAGGTTATTTAGACTGGTAGTTTAAGTTATAGAGGTCTAATATGCAAACTCAATTTTTTAATTGTTTTTTCAAAGGTGACTTTTACGCAGTGGCCATACTCGCTGGAGACAAATAAATGGTTCAGTTTGGGGTTTCTTGATTTATTGCCTTTTGTATTTTTGATGTGATAACTTCATATTTGAGGAGCATTTTACTTTTTACGTACATTTCTTGTATCAAATTGCACAAAAAAGCGACAAAAGTCCACATCTTATCACCTCCCTGTCCTGATAGCTTATAGGTACATATATGGAGTTCCAATAGCTTCAACAAATATGCCAAAGTTCTTATATTTAGCAACACTGAATCATGCATATATGCATTCCCTCAAAACACTCTTTCTACTGAGATAACAACTTTGCCAATCCCAACAGCATTCCTTATTATGACAGAGAACATACGTTATTTCTGACCCTTACCATGCTACAACCATATGAAAACAATGCGAATGCAATGAAATTAAATGTTTTTGCGTGATGCCTATGGTAAGTACCCCAAATTATTCCCACGATACAAAAAAGTGTTATCGTTACCTAAAAACACCTACAGATAAGCGCCTCATTACACAGAATATTTGCCTGCTGGTCTGGTTTTTACAGGGAAAAGGAAAGACCAAGTGTAAAATAAAGTAAAACATTATAAGGCTTTTTTTTATTAAAAAAATTCTTATCATCTAGTTGAATACAAGGGAGTTTTTCTATCACTCATGTAAATCACTCAAAAACTATGGTATACTTAGCTTTTTATCTGTTTTCATGCATAATATTATACATTGCAAAATTTTAGTATCAATGAATATATAAATCTGTAAGCCTTTTATCGTACTGAACAGAGGAATCCAAAACTGTTACTGCTAGTACTAATGTATAGCTTATTAGTCCAAATTTCCTTGTGCTAATACCTAACAGCTCAAAAAAAAACCACACTAGCTTCTATAGCATCAGACAGCTGCTGTACAGGTGAAGGAATAACGAATACAATCATTTTATTATTAGACAATTAATCCTATTGAAATTTATTTTGAAGATATGGATCATCGCGGGTTTCAACTTTATCTCAACTAAAAGTTTATTCACACCAGTGTTGTAATTACTTTAATAAAGTCTGTGTAAATAGCACATTTTCTAATTCAAACTAGCACATATTTCCCCGAGGCTCAAGAGGTTGGTCAGTCAATAGATTAATACATTCTGTCACTTAATACCTGTGATAATTTAAGCAGCTAGTAAAATTCAATACTGGATAACACTAGGGTAAGAACATGATCCTTATCAAACATTAGCCAGTCTTCGTAAAAGATGACAGGTATTTGAACAGGCAAGTGGGTGCAGTACAGCTCTCAATAAGATGCATGACAGAAATGGAAGCAATGTTGTGCCCCTGACGAACGTCAGACCACTTTAAAATGATAGAACTAAATTATTTATATT
The DNA here is from genome assembly GCF_036013475.1 of Columba livia. NCBI lineage: Eukaryota > Metazoa > Chordata > Aves > Columbiformes > Columbidae > Columba > Columba livia. The sequence goes on from NC_088642.1 coordinate 83,164,804, forward strand.
TAATATTATGTGGACCTAATAGCTCTTTTGATAAGAGGGGAGAATTCTTTTGCTAAAGAAAGATAGAAACGGAGAGTCTCATTCACTGTTACTGCAAAATTACGTCAAACAGGTGATTATACTGTTAACTCTTCAAAAATCTGGTCATTTGATCCAAAAGGTATTAAAAGGAAAGACATTATAAGGCTTGTTGCTTCAAACGCAGTATTAGCAAAATGAAAAGAAAACCTTGTAGAACCACTCTTTTATTTATTCTACTTTCATAGCGGCATTAATGAGAGCATTAACATGAGGGAGCATATAAGTGTACTTCTAGAATGCCTACAGTGACAAACATATAATAAACAAAACCTCTAAGAAGCTTTTCACTGTTGAAACATAATTCTGAAAGTGATCTTTCAGACTACCAATCCACTTAAAAATCTGTGTGAAGCAGCTGTGGTATCAAAGGTCTATTAAGTTCAAATTCCTTTTGGCTCCTTTGCGTTTACAACAGGAGTTTATTTTTATCAAATTGTAGTCTGCTTTAAAACTATGAATACTCAGATGGACTGCAAAACATTCCCATTTACCCATCCAAGAAGTGCCCTAAGGATAGCTGAATGGCTACTGATAGCCCACGAAAAATAGCTGACAGCCTTCCTTCAATATTTAAGTAGTTATAAATTTGTGTTTCTCAGTAATGCAATGATTGACAATATCAATACCTACCTGAACTTCTCAGTAAAATTTTCACTAAGAGACAATCGTGATGTAGCAACGTTTCCAAAAGCAAGTTGAAATTACAGTACGGCTGGGACAAGAGCAGCTTCAGCTGGCCCTGGGTTGCTATTTCTCTGGCTGATGGAGTCCTTTCAAAATACAAGACAAAGACAAAATAATGAGGTTAATTTATCTATGAAATTAATAACCTTAAAGTGCAGATGTAATGCTAACTCCCTTAAATGTCAGTTCCTCACAGATTACTCTCAAAATGCTTTCATGCTTGCTTACTTTAAGGCAGCTCAGGGAAGGAATTACATTTAATCTCAACTAGCTAAAAGCAAATTAACATTTGGTAGTCTGCCAAAGTTATAACTGATACAAAGCAACCTCAGTTATCTCTTTCATGGAACCATGTTTGCCTTGTTCTAGGAGGCAAAAAGGATTTTTTTACACATTTTTAAATTTTTTTTGTGCTTGAATAACTTTAAGGCTATTATTCTTTAGTTCACTGTTACATTAGTAAGAGTTCTAAAGTGTCCTGAACAAAGTATATGAAGATTTTAATCAAAGAAACAGAGAGAATACTCAAAAGGGCTGCAAGATTCCTCATTAGGGTGATCAGTTATTACATGTCCTGAAAAATCCACATGAAATATTAGACTGGTTGCATAACTGCTTTGCCATCAGGGAGAAAGCGTAGAACAAATTAATTAGCTTTTCAGGAGATTGCAGTTTGTTTTCCGTTTGCAGTTTCCACGTTCTGCAAAAGTTTAGGTTTCCAAACAGAAATATTCCAGAGTTTCCTCTGAACTCATCCAGTGACACAACACGAACCATTGAACTCACACCGGAGCAATTAGATTAAATTAAAAAAAGAAAATCTCATCCCGCAAGATGTTTATCACCCATTGTATCTACTGTTCTCAAGTTTTCGAAATTGGCTTGCGTGTGCTTTTTTTCCTTGAAAGTTTAATTTTTAATGATTTTGAAGGTTTTACATTTAAATTTCAGCTGATGTTCAGCCAATGTATTTATTCATTTTGGCTACAAGTTTATACAACAATAGTTGCTAACACTGAGAGTTTATGCACCACATATGTAAACCTCTATGCACATAAATTTTACATGCACCAGTGTAAAAGCTACATATGCACTGACTCATTAACTATGCAGGCATAAACATTATCTGCCAGTACACACACAACACCTTCAGCATCAGTTAAAGCCTTCGTTATCAGGAGCTACATCTCCCTGCCATGAAAACTCATGTACGGCTTTGTGATTTTCATCTGCTACATTATATATAGCTGTCGACAATATACCCTGGCTTGATGATTTTCCATACAAGCGCATACTGGTTTCTAATAATATTTATTAAAAATATATATGCATTTAAAACTTGTTAGACCCTGCAGCCAAAATAACTTTTCCGTATTTAAAATACGTTTCTCTTTCAAACTTTCAAAATTAGGTCTCTGCATTCTTATACTATTATCTTAATTTCTCTACGCTGAAGGTTAGTTATAATTATATAAATTTTAACGTATGTTAAGAACCAATTAATAGTTAGTAATTAAGGTTTAAATTAAAACAATTACTATATTCACACTAGAATTAGCGCTGTGGCTGAAAGCAAACTCAACACTTCACTAATCCAGTTAAAATATACAATCCAGTTTCAGTTTTTCCTCCCTTGATTACCACATTATCACACCTAATAACGTCACTCATTGCCTTCAAGCCATAAAAAAAAAAAGGACCGGTTTGGTCAATTAGATTCATAAAAGATAATATTTTAAATGACTTGAGAAAATGCCATTTTTAGAATATTTGAGTTGAAATAAAACTTGTCTGTCATTGACCAGATGGGAAGTTATCATGTTGTAATATACACCAGCTCTTGGCTCTTTAAGCCTCTTGCAAATTGAAATGTACAATGGTGTGACTCACTTGGAGGAAAAATAAAGTATAGCAGACATTCCCCACAGCCATGAAGATAGCACCAATAAATGCACCGAGAAGTTCTGTAATGTGCATATGGAGAGGCATATGTTCTGCCATCCTCGTAGCTCGGTACTAGTGAAAATACGACTAGCCTCACAGAAAGTGACAAAAGGTGAAGTACATATAAATATCACACATAAAAACGTTTGGTTTTGTACAGTAAAAGATAAAAAAAAAGAACTCTGATTTGCAAATGGTATGATTATAATAAACCCCAAATGAAGCAAAGAACGCATCACAATTACCACTAAACGAACTGTAATATAAATTATCAGTAATTACTTAGTTTTATAACCAACTATGGTATCTTGGTTAGTATCCAAGACATAAAAAAAGAAAAGCTCAATGATAAGTTCAAGATTTTATAACACAAATAAACACTAATTCGTGTTAATATTGATTAAGATGTTGAAGTCAAATAGACAGAAGAAAACAGACTGCAGCCATTGTTAGGCATGAAAAATAATATAGTAAATCAGGTTAAATAATGAAATTGTGAACAAAATAATTTCAGAAAATGGCAAAACTTTATCTTGAAATATCAAGCTTAGGAAGAGAAAATACTTAATGGGTATATTTATGTCAAGTTAGAGTGTTCAGTTAAAAATTAGGTAGACACACCTGGGAGGTGAACAATGGCCTGTACTTCCAATTTTGTTACATGAATATGTATTTTTATTAGATGCACGAAGTAAAAATATAAAACAATCCAGGAAAAGTTAGGAAGTTCTAAAAAAATAGTTTTCTGCACTATTTAAACATAATGTGTCTTGTTAATATTCTAAATGCAATATTTCATGAAAGAAGAGCTTCCGTGACATAAATATACAGTGTAAAACCAATAACAAAGTTTGAACCTCAGAATATGTTTCTCAAATTGCTTCATTATATAGAGGGTCTTTCCTTGATTTTCCTGAGAAGCTGAAAGGTGTGTTTTTAAAAGAAAACATTAAATATTTTACCAACATATTTCACTCATTATCAGTGGGACAGTTCACATGGCTTTATATATATGGACTGTCCTCACACAGGCACACTAATTGTATCTTCTCAGAGACATGCTTTCTTTTGGACTCCACATTTTCCCATTTGGTGCTCAACGTTTATTTTCCCACCTTTCACCCATGGAAAATATGTAAATGCTGGAAAGCTCCGCAATAGTTTTCTGCTATTTATTCAAGACAAACCTGTCATAAACAGCAACAGCAAATTGCTAATTCCACCTCAAAAAAGAGAAGTATGTCAGACTGAACAGGTAGCAGGATTTCCTTTACATATTTCTACGCAGCAGAAAGTACTCACTTGTGAAGCCATCATCCAAAACCCATAATATACAGTTTAATTTAAATTTTGAGTACTGGCCTTTGATTAGGGCATCAAAAAGCTCCTTGTCTTTTTATCTTGGTGCAGTGAGCCCTTAATAAAGTATAAATTTTCCCAGAAATAGAGTAGATCTCTTTTAAGTGATCATGCAGTCATTCCCTCTCCTGTATCCCCCTTCTCCTCTCCTTCTCCACCCATGCATAACATAGAAAAACACCAACAAATTTCCTTGAAGCTCGAGGTAGACATCCCACAAACACACAACCTTCCAAGCTTTAGGAAACCTTAGATTAATATTTCAAGCAGAGAAAAGGACACATTCTGAATTCAACTGTTATTCAGGCTGTTTGGTGCTTGAGTTAGCCAACCATACAGTTGACTGTGGTTCAGAAGGAACCAGAGGCTCCAGGGAAGGAGACAACAGTTCTGTTGACACGTAGTGAAGGCTACGGAGAGAAATCAGCGTTTTTTATGCAGTAAAGGGCAAAATCATAGGGAAGGTATTGTGATGTACAAGGTACAAGACATTGCATGCACGAGGTAAGAGGTAATAAACCCACAGAACACTGGTCTTCAATAGGTCACCATAGGTCACCGCTCAAATGATAACGTATTCCTCAAAAATATAACAACACTTTCTCAAGAAACACAATAAGAACTCAAAAAAGCAGCTTTTCATGAAGATGGAGAGTGAAAATCTCTCAGGAAATAACTTCTGAAGAGGAGGAGGAGGTGAAGGGGTTAGGAGAGGATCTGCACTGGTGTGGCAGTGATTCAGGTTCAAAATTAGAAAGGGAATGACAGCACAGCTGGTAGCATATGTCTCATATGTATCTCGTCATTATATGCAGTGACACAGAAAAAAAAATTAAGCTTTTGCCTCTAATCATGCAGTAATCTCCCAAAAAATCAACTACGATCAAGCAGCATATTTTTCAATGAGTTATTTATATATCAGACCTTTTTTTAAACTAGCAATCATAAACAGAGAGGCATACATTCTTTACCTCCCCTTTAATTATGTCTTTCAAAACAGCAACTGTGCTGAACTACATTATTGTCACTCTTTAATTAAAGCAAGAAAACCTAAACCTTACAGATATTCAAATATCAAACATAATTAATATACTAGCAAAAAGCTACACAGTGCACTGCTTTTAGTGTGAGCTTTCTTATGGACTCTTAAAAGTGTAAAGAACAGATAACAGCAATGAATTTTAAAAAATATCTCCATTTTTTAAAAATCAGAATATTAATTAGACATTTATTCAGATATATTCTTTAAAATGTAACAGTATTTGATTAATGATGTTGACTATCTGGTGATTCTTTTACAGCAATCGATTTTTGATACTCACTTGAGTAAGGAAGAACAGGATGATGGTATGCAGAATAACCAGTGTAACGGATGGTAAAAGACTTTTGAAAAATCTTGAGGAAGATGTTCATCAGAATTGTCCAGAAATGTCCTGAAAGAAAACAAACACTTCTGAATTACATGGAAGACAGAAGATTGCTTTGGATCCCTAGTACTAAATATGTATAAATAGAAGACAGAAAATCCCCTAAGATAGATGATACTAATATATATACACGTACACATAATTGCAAATTTATTTAACTTATGTACTGTTAAAAATGTCATTCTTTATCTTATTTAGTTTCAGTCTTTGAAACCTGGTATCTAGCACTGTCAGTGCTGTTAAAAGCAGTGTTCTTCACATTTTTATTCCTAGGTAGCACATTTTCAAACTGCAATTGAAAATGCACTGAACAAGCAAATTGCTCTTCAGACATTTATTTCTACAGCTCTTTTCTTTCTGCATAATACATATTATCTATACTTTTATTATAATTGTAAGTAAAATACGTTTTGAAATAATTATAATGATTCTCTTCCGAATAACACGCAAGTAGATACAGACTTTGGATTGAACTGGACAAATATTTGAATCAGAAGCTGGACCTTCACTGGCTTCTGAGAAATAAAATACTGACTGAAAAAACACTGTTTTCAAATCTAATGACTACTGAACAATTAGATAAGCTTGGTTTATGTCACTTTTGCATGACTTCTCTTACCTAAAGGATGTGAGAAGCAAAAATCAGATGTGTCCAATCCACTGATACTAAAAGTTGACTTTTTTTGTTAATTAATGATATTATATGACTAAAATATATATAATTATAAGAAAATTATTATAGATTTTAGCATTTTCCATTCATTATTATTTAATAATAAATAATAATAAATATTTCAGTATTTGTACAATACTTCAGCAACCACTAGGATGCAACAGTGTGTGATAGGAATGGATGGATACCCCTCGGCCTCTTCCGTTTTTATTGTCATTTACACTGAATACAGTTCCAGCAGACAGGATAGAGTCTGTTACATCCATTAACCATAATCAATTATCACTCCTTTTGCACTTAACTTTTCAGCTTACACGGCTGTGATTTTTCCTCTTAATAACTTTCCCTCTCTGAAGCTTGTTTCTTTATGTATCACGGCTGGGATTTTGTAAGCTATACAAAGAAGATAACTACTTTTAAAAATGCCACTTCTACAGAACTCATTTGTGACATATTTCCTTTACTTTCCGAAGTGATTCAATGACACTCCCAATTTTGGGTCAGTGCTCTTTCTACTTCTATTTCTATTGTAAGAGTAGAAGGACTTTTAAAAATACCTCAGGAAAAGACATGAGGACTTTCTTGGGACAAGAGATCCTTTTACAAGACTTAAAAAAGCTGCTGCTACAACACGGAAACAGTGAGAGTGGATCTAAATACAGAATGGAAATCACAGTATCACAGTATCACAGTATGTTTGAGATTGGAAGGGACCTCAAAAGATCATCTAGTCCAATCCCCCTGCTGGAGCAGGAACGCCTAAGTGAGGTCGCACAGGAACATGTCCAGGCGGGTTTTGAATGTCTGCAGAGAAGGAGACTCCACAACCTCCCTGGGCAGCCTGTTCCAGTGCTCTGGCACCCTCACTGAGAAGAAGTTTCTTCTCAAATTTAAGCGGAACCTCTTGTGTTCCAGCTTGATCCCATTACCCCTTGTCCTATCATTGTTGGCCACCGAGAAGAGCCTGGCTCCATCCTCATGGCACTCACCCTTTATATATTTATAAACATTAATGAGGTCCCCCCTTAGTCTCCTCTTCTCCAAACTAAAGAGACCCAGCTCCCTCAGCCTTTCTTCATAAGGGAGGTGCTCCACTCCCTTAATCATCTTCGTTGCCCTATGCTGGACCCTCTCCAGCAGTTCCCTGTCCTGCTGGAACTGAGGGCCCACAACTGGACACAATATTCCAGATGTGGTCTCACCAGGGCGGAGTAGAGGGGCAGGAGAACCTCTCTGACCTACTGACCACTCCCCTTCTAATCCACCCCAGGTGCCACTGGCCTTCCTGGCCACAAGGGCACAGTGCTGGCTCATGGTCACCCTGTTGTCCACCAGGACCCCCAGGTCCTTTTCCCCTACACTGCTCTCTAATATGTAATTTCCCAACCTATACTGGAACCTGGGGTTGTTCCTGCCCAGAGGCAGGACTCTACACTTTCCCTTGTTAAATTTCATCAGGTTATTCCCCGCCCAGCTCTCCATCCTGTCCAGGTCTCTGATGGCAGCACAGCTTCCAGTGTCACCACTCCTCCCAGCTTAGTGTCATCAGCAAACTTGCTGATAGTACACTCTATTCCCTCGTCTAAATCGTTAATGAATATATTGAATAATATTGGCCCCAGAAATGCATCGGAGTCTTCAGGAACTCCTTATTTAAAAGGTAAAATCTCCTCTTATAGTGTGCATTAATAGTATTTGTGTTTTGTCCTTTAATTATTTTAAATTATTTTTAAACTATTTTTTCATGGCTGCATATACGTAATTAAGAAGTGTAGCTACAGTCTGTAATATACTATATAAAATGCTATACAGTCACTGTCTGCCAACAAGACCCCAGATAAAAGATGAGAGAGAATTACACTTTTCAATGAGAAAGACAGGTGTAGAGCTTCTGAACTTCTACAAGAGATAGAATGATTTACTTGGAAATTAATTTTACTAATCAAACAAAATCAGTAGTAAGAATTTACTACAGGGTTCAAAATGACCTTGAGTAAGCAATATCTGAGCAGGATTAGCAAATCGTGAGTTTGTGCTTCATGAATTCACGAAAACCTGAAGATTAAAAATAAAGCTGATTCTAATATAGATAAATGGAGAACTTAAACTAGAAAATAATTATTTAAAAGACAACTATTTCAACATTGTGAGAAAACCGAAGGGAAAAATTTTATTGTCTCTCATCCTCTGAAATATTTTTCTTAATACAGCAAAGCATAGAAGCATCCTCCTACAAGAAAGCATGATAAATACAGTTTTGGTAGAAATCGGATAAAAAAGACCACATCTTGCCTACTGATAGTGTTTGAACTGTTTGAGAGAATTCTGGGCTAAAGCAGCTTGTTAAGTGTGTTTCTTCGCTGTGTCCTAAGGACAGACACAGGGGATACTACACTTTTGGACTTTGAGGCCTATAACGAAACCTCTACACAAATTTTCAAAGTGAGATGGAGATCACCTGAGGGCTCTAAAGGTTGTTTAAATATTACGATAACTTCAAATGCTATGAAAAAAATCAAGCATCTAAGGATAATACAACAATTCTGGTGCCAGTATTTCTCAGTGCCCACTGCTGGCTATGTAATTCTTGCCAGGAAAACCCAACTCTGTGCCAGACAGTTTAATTCAACTACTCTTCTGACAGAAGTATAATAATAGCTAGTAGGAAATTTGTTTTGACTACTAGTTATGTTAAAGCAGCTGCCTATAGTCTCAAAGCAGTGGATAGCATCTGTGAAAGTATTTAATACCACAGCAAGATTCCAAGCGACGGTGGTTTTATTCTTCAGCAGAGTGTGACAAGGTGAGAATTGATCTTGTAAGCCCCAGTGCAGGTGTGAAAAAATGAGATGCCAACAAGATGCATCCTAATGGTATTTCCTTGTAGACTTTAAAGGATTTAGCTCTGTATATGGAATAAACATAGCTAAAAAGCAATTTCATGAATTATAACTCTCATATGTTAACATTTAGATTAATACTTTCAGTTTTTAAAATGGAATGGCAGGTATTTTTACTCAATAGACAGCATTTTTATGAAAAGAACCTCTAAATTCTCCTCTCAGCATTCAAGTCATTCACCTGATTTCTTGTTGAGAAAGTAACATATAATAATTCATAGTACCAAATCACAAAAAAGTGCATCCACCTTACTCGTTACGATCTTCTCTAACAGAAAGGTTGTCACCAAGGAGGTTGGACTAGATGACCTCCAGCAGCCCTTTCCAACCAACACTTCTGTTATGCTAAAGTTACTTCAGGAAGGCCAGAGAGCGATGGAGGAAAATGAAGCACAGAAAAATAAGTATTAAAAACTGATGACCCGAGACGCACATGTGAGTTTGGGACCAGGCCTAAGTAACCTTGTCCTACAAAAGAGAAACTCTAAGTGATAGCAGAATGTACAATGTTTGATCACAACATTAGGAAGAAGGAAGGCTATGCCAGAATCACTTTATTTGAAGTTAAGTATGTTATTAATGTTTCAACACCCCTACGATTTTGTTGCATTTCAACAACATAATAAAGAATCTTGAATAATTTTAATTCCCTGGAAACAATAGTTAATACAGCATCTCTAGTAACTTGGAAAAGAGCCAGTCCTATTATTAGACAGCTCCTGGAAAACAATGTTCTGTCATCACCGCTTTTATGATTACACAAAACTTTCCTAAGCAGTCTAAAGATTAATTTAAACCTAGTCCCTGCAGGGAAATCTTCTAGTACCAAAAGAGAGCATGATAGATTTAAAAGAAAAATCTTTATTTCACTTGCAGTTAATTTTACCAAAGTTCATAAAGATATAGAGCCAAGCTAACAGATGGAAATTTTGATTGTACAGATATAATTCTAAAGAGAACTGATGAAGGATTAGTATTCCTTTAAAATCAAGCACAACGTCTAAATTTGTTAGTGATACATTCTTAACAGGATGAACTACACACAACTCAGTAAATAATGGATCAAAGAATTCAACATAAAATTCAGTATATGAAAGTGCGGCCAAATGGATACAGTCATTCAAGAAGCTAATTTGGTAAATCTGGTTTTCCTCTGTATTCTGGACACTGGGTTGGGTTACCTGACAAATATTGGCTGTAATGAAACATACCATATAAAATCACTGTTTTAAGACAGGAGTTTCACAGGTTTTGAAAAACAAAGTTCTGAATACGCACTTCACGAAAAGTATATTTTTTCACTTACTGAAAAACATGCATCATCTCTCTAACAATGTTTTTTAGCGTATTATTTTTGTAACTAGATAACAAAATATGACATTTTTTCGTATTCTTAAACAAAGCTGCCAGATTTTGGTTATGATTTGCAGAGTACTTTCTAGTAAATTAAATGAGCTGCTACATCCTGCATATGTCAAGCTTTTGATCTCTAGAAAAGTAAGTTAGGATACTGAAATTTATATGCCTAAATATGAAACCTATATGACCAGGTTGTTAATCTGTGGCATTTTACACTAATACAAAATATGCTGCCCCACTCCCTCCATTGGCACTTTGTTCTGGAACTCAGTGACTTCTCAATTTGTGCACACTTTTCACTGCTCCAGACACAGATAGATCTGTAAACAACACGGGTAGCTGGAGAAGGCTAGAATAGCTAAAAGGAACAGATTATACTATATATTTATTTTAGTCCACCATTCTAAAGGCTTTCATAAAGAAAAGGTGAAATGTCCAAGTTTACAGCAGAACCAGCCAAAGACACCACAATGTCCATTCCTGCCTCCACTGCTATTGCCGCGGCAGGGCTACCGAACCCGTCCATGAGTCACCTTCTTAATTGCTATTTTTTTCATGAATCTGCATTGTATAAGATCAAATATCCAGTCACAATCCCCTTTTGCATGTTTCTCAGAGCCTACAACATTAAAATAAGCCCACGAATGACAAAAAAATATTTAAAGAAGCTTAAATGGAAGAGGTCTCCAACCTCCTCTTTGTATCACTAGTATTACCCAGAATATTTTTATCTAGAGTAATAAAGTAAAAGCCAGCTGAACAGGATTTGGCTTTCTTAGTTTTGGGTTTTGTTGTCGTTTTGATTTGCGATATCACTTTGTATTCTCTCTTAAACCCAATTTGCAGCAGAATGCTTAGCATGAGAAAGAAATTAAAGACTTAGTGCAAGTGCAAGTAGCGTGACAGAATTTTGTAATGATGGGCACTCTATACTCTTTCAGACTATGTTTAATATTTTTGAAGCATACTGGTCATGTAAACAGATGAACATTTCGGTAAATGATCTTTAAATTCCAGTACTTATAGAATTATTATGGGATGACGGCAGAACATTCTGATTTACCTAGAAGCTGAAGGTAGATAAATCTGATCAAGGAAGATGATGAAAAGTTTTCAATTGTATGAGTGACTAAGTCCTAGAAAACTTTACCAAAGGCTTTGGTACCATAGTAGAAAATGTCTTTAAACCACTTCTAACAAGATGTGTCCTAACTGAACAGTAAATTGCAAATTAGGGACAGTAATTACTAATGAAATTCTACTGTTTGCGTTACAGAGGAAATCAAACCAGACATTCACTATGGTCTATGTTATCACCAGAGAAAAAATGTGCAGTATGGAAGTTCAATCCAGATCTCAGCAGATATAATGGGGCTTTAGGTAAGATCATAAAGATAAGTTCGAGACCAAGTAAGGAAGTAGTCAAAGGTTATAAAAATGTGTCAACACTATGCATTGCATTTGTATTTCAACACAATTATTCACCTTGTAGATCTATCCATATAAGCTCAAGAAACAATTTATTGCAAACTGAACATTTCTTTGATACTCACTCATACAAATTCTTCAGTGGTGAAGTTAAAATAGCCAGCACAGAGAGCAGACTATTGCAGTGGCTGTGTATTGTATAGATCTTGAGATCCTTGTCTTCGTGTGGATTCAGAAACTCCTGCACAGAGCTACAAACGGACCAGAGCATCTCCTCAGTGGACATCAATATTGCTGCAATATCAATTCTGTAGGGGAAAAAAAAAAACAAAAAAAACCCCAAAAACCATTACTTTGGACATCAGGATAGCGGTAAATTTCAGTTAGAGTGTCCCTTTGATAACAGAAAATACAAACAACATAGCATGGATTTCAAATTTTACCTTCTACCAGTGGTGTAGGAATTCTGAATCCAGTACACCAAAGAAACTCAGTGTTTGCCCAAAAAGTTGTTATTGAAACTAGGTAAAAGGATAATGCTACTAGATGGGAACAACTTACCTTCTAAACTACAACTAGATAAGATTAAATTTCTTCTTCTTTACGGCAGTGTGTAATTAGAATGTACACACTATTTTCAAATCCTGATGGAGGAAAAAAGCCTGACAAGTGAACTAAACCTTCAATTCTCAAAACTTTAGCTGCACCATGTTATGATGTGGAACGTTTCCGAGTCAGTAATCTGTTACCTCTTGATATCAGCTGGCAGAGCATCGGGGTCATTGGCCTAAACAACAGCAAGAACCCAAACTATCACATTATCTCACACAACAGAGAGGAAACAGGTGGATAACACAAAATGTGTGGCAGGCATGAGGTTGGATTGAAAAAAGTACCTAAGTACCTGAAAGTCAATGCAATCATCTGCATTTTTAAGAATCATCTTATTTGGGGGAAATCTAGGCAAATGCACATTAACAGACATTTGTCTGTATTACAGATCAGATCTCTAACATTTTAAGGACCATTGGGAGAAAAGATCCCCCCACCAAAGCACAGTGTTATTAAAAAAAAAATTAAAACTTCTGTAACAAAAATATATTAAATTATATTACTTTTATTGTTGTTGTTGTTGTTGTGGGCATGACTGCATAATTCAGTTCATCTACTGAGAAATTTGGGAATCACCTGATTAAATAAAATTGCTTCTCTACAAAATGACAATGTACAAAGTTCCTTATTCAATATGTTGAAGCAAATTCCTACAGAATTGACCAATACTACATTTAAGAAATACTGTAAAAATACATATTCTTCATATTTCAGGGCAATATTTTTTTTTTTCCAGGAAATGTCCAGGAAAGTTTCCAGGAAACCTGTCTGTACATGAAGATATATAAGAGCGTAATCATGGCACATTAGTGCAGGAATAGAGCATACAAACAGGTATTCTGATATGTAGAATAAAACTTTGGTTTTCTTCTCATCTACTCAAAAAACATGAACTTGTGCGAATTACTTAAGCTTCCATGACACTGCTCCTTTTCACAAGAGTTACGATGACCACACATAACTCTTAGCTCACACAGGACGTATCTTTACTGAGTGTCTCTCATCTCCTACAAATGACGGGTGTTAAGTTTTTAACTCCCGTGGCCACCATGGACTGCGCCACTTTCAAAATCTAAACAGAGGACCATATTCATACAGAAAACGTATATAGCAAAGGGGCAGGATGAGAAATACGCTGATTTCTTCAGTCAAACAAGAAATTGGCTAGGAAGAGAAAGGGCAGAAAGGGTAGGGTAAGCTTTGACCTGGAGACGTGCTTTAGTATTTCTTAGCGAGAGTCTTCTGTCAAAACATAAGAATCCCAATTAGGAGAACTTGCGGCTTCACATTTCCTAAAATGACAGAAAAAGGGATAGCCCCTTTTTCCTCCCTCCTTCTGTACCACTGGTTTTATTCCTGCAAATCTTTTGATGTGACCTCATAGCTCTTTCACTTGAGAAGCCCTAAGAAAACCCAAATTCTATCAGAACACATGGAGTTTTCTTCAGCCATCAACGGCACGATTACTAATCCTGATGCTGCCGTTTCTACCCACGTTTTCAGTCGCATCATGACTCCTCAACACATGGTTCATCATGACACTTCCAAACCATTCAAGCAGTTTATGGAACAATTTCACCAAGAACTCCAAGGAGGTCTTTGATTCTGCCTAGTTTAGTATATGACTACCAAATATACTTAAATATACAAAATGTATTGAATTGAAATGAACATCAAGATACATAAGTTGTGTCTACTCCCTCTGCTGTGTTCATTAAAATTTAAATTTGAATAAAAGCAGTGCATAACAGAAAAATAAGATTTACTTATTCTATCCATTTAAAGTGTGCATTAAATATACAACTGTTACCTGATTTGTGGCGTTCTCTTGTAACTGGGGCAGGCCTGACAATATCTGGAGGACAGCATAGCCAAAGATTGCTCTAGAACATCTGTAAGAATCTCCTGGGCTTTCTTGGGAGATAGAATAGTCCATAGATCATGACGAAGAGCAGCGCAGAAGTAATGCCACATCTGGATGGAGAATGAGCATCTTTCTCCCTATCAAAACCACCACACATTATTAATAAAAACACACCTTCCAAAATGTAATTTAGTTCCTATAGGTCTAAGTGTTTAAATCTGAAAGAAAATAGCCAAAGAGTTTCAGGCACATGATGACTGAAAAACTGTTCTTGACAAGATGTGAAATATCTCTATGAGCAAGGAAACACATGTTCCATTTCAGTTACAAAACAAGAGTTCTGCCACAAAAAGAACCCCACAGCATTTCACCTCTTTCAGCCTTAATTAACCTGTTCTCAAAACCCATAGTGTTATAGGTCTAGTTTAAAAACATATACAGTATTCTGTACTCACTAGAATAGTCAGATTACTTTAATATATCAATTTGTCCTCAAAAGAAAATAATTACTTGTATTACTTGAGCACACAAATTTCTCCAGATTCAAACTTGCCACATCTGACTGTGATTATGAAACTTTATTAAACATGGTGTTTCACAAAGATGGACTCAATATGAAATCACTGTATCTCTGAAATCAGGTCCATCTCTTTGAAACACCCTGTATATAATGGACGTGCAATGAGAGCAGAAAACAAAAACAAACAACTGAACAATTTGATAGTAAGAGATGCCCAGAATTTTTTAGTAAGATTTTTTTTTTAATTGTATAATGGTTACTTAATGAAACTAAACGTTTTCTGGAAAGAAAACAGCACTAGTATTAATATTTCATTATCTATACAGAACCGCCCCAATAGGACACAGAGATAAAATCAGAAAGACAAAATCACAGCAGTTGATCCATAATTTTTCTAAGAAGTTTATAGTTCAAATCGTATTTAAATATTTTAACTAATAGCTATTCAGAAAATACCGTTATTATTGAGCTACATCAGAACAAAGACTTGAATCTTCACTTCCCACATTCCAATGCAGTTAAGAAATATTTTAAGAATTTTTTTATATTTTAGCTTTATCAGAAATATAAAAACAACCCCATGATCTTTAAAATACTGTAAGAGTTTGATAGACATTCTCTAATAATAATAATAAAAAATAATCTGGCTTCTTTTTAAACATACCACATTAGCAGGTTACTGGAAGTTGTCATTATTCAGTATTTCTCTGACATAATATTTGAAGTGTATTTTAGATTAAAAAGTGGTAAATTACAACAATGAACAAAAGTACCAAACTTGTGACCACGGCTCTAGTAATTAAAGTTATGATTGGTAAAGGTATATATAAAATCTTATTTAGAAAAACAAAACATGTAACTCCCAAAACAAACAAAAGAACCCACACACCCCACAAACAAAAACAGCCCCAAGCAAACAAAAACCAAACCAAACAAAAACCAACAACAACCAAACCCATGCAATTTTCCAAGTTTCACTAATGCAGAAGAGAAAAATGTAATACAGGTAAGTTTCAAAAGAAACTTACATGCCTAATTTTCTTCGTTTATAGAATTATTACCATCTTAGAACTGTTTTCAGCATCTTTCAACAGGCAAACCAAACCAAATCATTCTGATATTTTGAATAATCAAGCACTTGACAAAGTGTTTCCATGCAGGTAGTCTTATATTAACCAAAAATTCATATAATAAAATACTTAAAATAATTTCCTATTTTTCTTATGTGAAATAAAATTACAATATTATTGAGTGATATACTGAAACATCTTCATATGAAAGTACACATTTACTCCATAACTTTGCGTAACTCAAACTTCAGTACATTTCTATAAGTCTGGTTTTCTTAGGCATATTACCAAGATTACTCTTGAGATACATTCCAATAGATTTTATCTAGAAAAAAAAACCCTAAGCCTATCTTACAGACTTTTTACTAACATTTACCTTTCTTTGCAAATACATTTCAACTCTTCTGGAATAAACTTACCATGTAAAAAATAATTAGTATTAATGCCTAATGAAAACCAATTTATTTTGGTCATATCTTTCAATTTCAAAAACCAGTTAAATTTTTTTAAAAGCTATGCAGCCTTAACAAAGAGAAATATAATTCCAAATTAATTTTCTAACATAGGGTATTTATTTTTTTGAGTAACTGAATGCTGGCAAGTTTTACCTTTTAACCCTGTAACTATAAGCAAGAATGGCTTAATTTACTCTGCTCTACTTAATTTAAAGCAGTAAATTGAATATCACTCCTTTTCTAACATTGTACCTCCACTGCAGAAGCCACAGTTTCACTGAAGATTTAATGCGATTCATTCCCCTTTTCTGACCTGTTTTTCTATTTGTTGCAATTTCTAGACAATTCCACTGGTAAACATCTGCTATTTTTGCAGGCTTCGTATAATACAAACAGATGCGAGTTTTTATTTAGCTTATATATCAAGAAACAACCAGCTGCGCTTTATTACAGAAGCCACTCAATATTATCTTTGAACAGACAATTCTTTATTCTTTGACTATTAGAAAACATAAGTTCCCAAAGCTACGGCAGATGTCTCCTGCGCTAAAAGCTCAGTTTGAAAATGTCATCTGGAGAACTGGGTGTTGGGGGCACTCCACCAGCCAGACCCTGAACCCAGACTCCGAACTGTGCTTTCAGGGCTCAGCTCACAGCCCACATCACCATAAATTTGTTACTCATATCTCACAAAATCTCTGCTTAACTTTCCTAAACGGTGTTCAAAACCTTCTGTGATCTCATGGTGATTATAATTATTTTAATTCCGGTTTCCACCGTTGGATTAGGTGCATGTCAGAGGAAACATGAGCAAGCAGGCACTGAAATTAGCTATGAAAGTCAACAAATATTTTAATACACATTGTTCTTATATTTACAATGCAGAAAATTCTTATCTAGAATGTAATTATAATACCATTTTCTACCAGTCTTCTTCTCAGATGTTACCATTCTACAAAAAAAACCAAACAAATGAATACAGAAACTGCAGCTCCATGTAATCAGACATGGACACTGTCCAGATTGAACAGAGAGCTTTGGCTGGAACTTGGGAATAAAGTTACATCTATCTATCTATTTATCTATCTATCTATCTATCTATCTATTTAGATAGATATCTCATATCTCACAAAATCTCTGCTTAACTTTCCTAAAAGATGTTCAAAACCTTCTGTGATCTCATGGTGATTATAATTCTTTTAATTCCGGTTTCCACCGTTGGATTAGGTGCATGTCAGAGGAAACATGAGTAAGCAGGCATCTATCTATCTATCTATCTATCTATCTATCTATCTATCTATCTATCTATCTAAATAGATATCTATTTATCTATCTATCTATCTAAATAGATAGATAGATATCTCGCATCTAAATAGATAGATAGATATCTCGCATCTAACTAGATAGATAGATAGATAGATAGATAGATGTATATAAAATTATATTCATGACCTCTGGAAGAAGGGGCAGGCTGCTCAAGAGGAATACAAGAATTCTGTGAGGTTATGCAGGGAAAAAATTAGGATGGCCAAAGCCCAACTAGAGCTGTGCCTGCCTACTGCTGTCAAAGAGAACAGAAGATGCTTCTAAAAATACATCGGCAAGGAAAGGAGGGCTAAGGAGAATCTCCATCTCCTGAGGGATGTGGAGGAAACACAGTGCCAGAGGATGAGGGAAAGGCTGAAGTACTAAATGCCTTTTTTGCCTCAGTCTTTAATAGTCGGAACAGTTGTGCTCCAGGTACCCACCCCTCTCAGGCAGAAGACAGGGATGGAGAGCAGAATGAAGCCCCAATAATCCAAGGGGAAATGGTTGGTGACCTGCTACACCACTTGGACACCCACAAGTCTATGGGGCCAGAAGAGATACACCCATGGTTGCTGAGGGAGCTGGTGGAGGTGCCCACCAAGCCACTTTCAATCATTTATCAGCAGTCCCCGCTAAGTGGGAGGTCCCAGTTGACTGGAAATTGGAAAATGTGATGCCCATCCTCAAGACGGGCTGGAAGGAGGATCTGGAAAATTACAGGCCTGTCAGTCTGACCTTGGTGCCGGGAAAGGTCATGGGACAGATCATCCCGTGTGGCAATCATGTGGCACATACAAGACAACCAAGTGATCAGACCCGGTCAACATGGGTTTATGAAAGGCAGGTCCTGCTTTACCAGCCTGATGTCCTTCTATGACAAGGTGACCCACCCAGTAGATGAGGGAAAGGCTGTGGATGTTGTGTACTTAGACTTCACTAAAGCCTTTGACACCGTATCCCACAGCATCTCCTGGAGAAGCTGCAGCTCATGGCCTGGATGGTGTATCTGTGATGGGTAAAGAACTGGCTGGAGGGTCAGGCCCCAAGAGTTGTGGTGAACGAAGCCAAATGCAGTTGGCAGCCGGTCACAAGTGGCGTCCCCAGGGCTCAGTATTCAGGACAGTTCTGTTTAACCTCTTTATCAATGATCTGGATGAGGAGACTGAATGCACCCTTAGTAAGTTTGCCGACAACACCAAGTTGGGTGGGAGTCTTGATATGTCAGATGGTAGGAATGATCTACAAAGGGATATGAACCAGCTGGATGGATGGGCTAAAGCCAGTTGTATGAAGTTCAACAAGGCCAAGTGCCGGGTCCTGCCCTTGGGTCACAACAACCCCATGAACGCTGCAGCTGGGGAAGAGCGGCTGGAAAAGGCCCTGGGGGTGTTAGTGACAGCGGCTGAACATGAGCCAGCGTGTGCCCAGGTGGCCAAGAGGCCACAGGATCCTGGCTGGTACCAGCACTGGGGTGGCCAGCAGGCCCAGGGCAGTGACCGTCCCTGTGCTGGGACCTGGGGAGGACAAACCACCAATCCTGGGGGTAGTTCTGGGCCCCTCATCATCAGAAGGACATTGAGGCACTAGAGAGAGTGCAGAAGAGGGAACGGAGCTGGTGAGGGGCTGGAGCACAAGTGTGATGGAGCGGCTGAGGGACCTGGGGGGTTCAGCTGGAGAACAGGAGCTGAGGGGAGACCTTCTGATCTCTGAACTGCCTGAAAGGAGCTTGGAGCCAGGGGGGTCGGGCTCTGCTCCCCAGGAACAAGCGCCAGGAGCAGAGGAAACGGCCTCAAGTTGCGCCAGGGGAGGCTGAGGTTGGATCTGGGAAACAGTTTCTTCCCCAAAGGGCTGTGGGGCATTGAACAGGCTGCCCAGGGCAGTGCTGGAGTCACCAGCCCTGGAGGGGTTTAAAAGGCGTTTAGACGAGGTTCTTAGGGACATGCTTTAGTGCTAGATTTAGGTTATAGCTGGACTCGATGATCCTGAGGGTCTCTTCTAAACAAAACAATTATATGATTCTATGTGATCTCTGGAGTGTAGGATTGCCATTTAGTTCGTAATTAAGCATACAATACAAGAATGAGAAGTCTCTTCCTCTTCCTCTTCCTCTTCCTCTTCCTCTTCCTCTTCCTCTTCCTCTTCCTCTTCCTCTTCCTCTTCCTCTTCCTCTTCCTCTTCCTCTTCCTCTTCCTCTTCCTCTTCCTCTTCCTCTTCCTCTTCCTTCTCCTCTATTCATGCATGCAAAACCAAAGAATGGGTGATGTTTTGCTTATTTTGTGGGAGCACAAGGGAAGGTATCTTTTTCCTCTATAAAAGGATTCAAGATTTATAGATGAGGACTGAACCTTTCATAGTTGCATGTAATACTCAAACCTGGGGGAAGAAGGGGTCAGGGTAATGAGGGTCCTGACCAAAATCAGTTTCAAGAGCCAGGCTTCTCAAGGGGCAAGCAGAAAGCCAAGTGCATTTTCCCCTTAAAGAACCAAGATTATGGTGCTGTTGATCACACTGAAAATACATCAAGGGTTGTGAGGCACTGACTCAAGTGCTCCCACTCGAGCTCATACCAGAGCCTGCTCTTGATGGCTGGCAATGTCTTCTGGTGCGTGGCTCCAAGCTGCTCTTGTTCCTGAGCTCAGTAGGTGTGAGAGTCGGTCTGAAGATGGAGCAGTATTTGCCTGACCATCGCCACCAAGAACCCAGAGAACTGAAGCTGAGACAGAAAGAACCCATGGACAATGACTTGGAGAGAGGCCTGAGGAGAAGCATTGTGTTGCACTGTTTCTCTGATACGCGGGGGCTGCTACTAACAACGGCTGCTGTGTGGACTTTGCCTGCTGCTTCAGCCAAAGGAGCCCCCGCCTCCTGAAAGCTGTTGTCATGAGGGTCTCTTTGACCCAGGGACAACAGCTGCCATCCAGAAGATGTGTTCTCACCTGCAGCCTCAGTTACACGTGTCCCCCACCTGCTGCCCCAAACAATGGCCAATGAAAAGGAGCATGCCCAGAAGCTCACCAAGGGTCCTGAGGTCACCCAGTGGACCAGAGAAAGAGCCGTGAATGCTGGACATGTAAGTGTTGGCAAAAGAAAGCGTGAATCTTCCGAGCTTGCGCAGTATGAGCCTGGATTGTGAAATCAAGGCGGAGACTGGCCCGAAACAATGGGAGTGAGGGGGGTGAAGAAGCATAAGAGATGACTCCAGAATTGACACCGTTGAAGACCTTCCCACCAGAGGATCCCGAACCACAACGGAGGACCGGCTGGACTCTACGGGACCCAGAGACCAGAGGGAGCTTCTGAACTGGACTGGCGATAAACACAACCTTATTTCTCATCTTTACTCTTACTTTTCCCCATTTCTTTTCCCTTTTCTCTTTCTTACTCTCTTTCTCCATTGTGTGCCGCTTTACGGGCAAATTAATAAAGTAACACTGCTTGATTGAATTATAACCCCTTGGCATTCTGGTTGCCTTAATTTTGCGCTCTGAGATCAAGGTAAAAGAACCATCACGAGTCTATCACCGAATGGACCGTGACAGCAGGATGTGCACGACTTGGAGGCAGAGCCTCACACTTGCTGCTAGAAATTTCATAACAAGCAATATGTCTTACACCAACTTCTTCCATTGGGATGCCTACCAAAGCTCTGAGTGGATCATGGTCCATCCTTGGGCCGTGGCCCATGGCGCAGTAAAAAGAGCAGAGCAACAATGTAAAATTACATACTTCTCACATCAAGACCTGCAAGCATATAGAGCTGACACACCAGCTTTCTTCATCTCTTCCTACACACATAATTTCTGATCAGGGATGATAAAATTGCTTATCTAACCCATACTCCTTCCTCTTCAGACAGTTACAGCTGGTGATTAGGTTTTCTCCACAGTGAACAGTTATTTGGTCACCAATAAACAGGACACAGCACCATATGGCCTACAAGCAGTGGTGATCACATCATGATTTATCAGTTGCCAAAAGCCACTAAAGTTCTTACTTTACTTTACTTACTTACTCAACCCAGGACATCTGGGCTTACATTCAAACAAAAGTAAAATGCTTATTTACTTGTCTTTGAGGGATGGGCATTTTCATAGATTACTTAGATTATTAAGGTGTGAATCACCTGTCCAGTACATATTTTTGTCACTGACTCAGCACGTTTTATATTACTTCTGTAGAATACATGTATTACACAGAATTTTCTCTCTTGTAAGAGTTTTAGGAAATGTTCAACAAAAACATCCTAATTCTCTCACACAACAAATGATTTAAGGAAGGGCGGGACTTTGTCTCCATGAGATCTCAGTTATTATTGAAAAAAAGCATATAATACTTTCACTTTATACTGAAATAAGTGAAAATAACTTCAAACCGTATATGTAAATCTATGACTGCATTTAACTGGGATGAAAAAAACCCAATAAATTACAATAATTCACTTGATCCTTATGTTTTTTTTTCACAGAGTCATTAGAACAATAGGGTAAGACTTCAAAATGCAGGTGAAATAGCACTAGGTACTTCAGAAATATATTGTTGAATGCTAGATGTAACTACATTGGTCAGCTTTCTTTATCACATCCTTCACTCACAAAAGGTAAAAGGAGAACAAATTGAAAATAAAAATTAAAAAAATCAGATTAAAAAATGTGCAGGAGAAGAAAAGTTGTCTTTCATTTTCATATGTCACATTTTCTATGAAAAGAAGAGTTAAAATGATGGTGTTTTCTTTACTGAGTTCTATATAAGCACCCTGGACTCAACACACAATGTTTTATTAAGCAAATGACACAGGCACTCCATGATAATGATTTATCTCATTTCTAAATGACTGTTTTCCTACATCGTTTCTACAGAGACACTTGCCTGCAATAATAAGATATTCCAAAATAGCAAATTCCAAGAATCTCTATGTAAAAATAATGCTGATCTTATGCTTCTAATTAGTCAGAGAGCTGGCAACCAGTGAAACACATTTTGTAAAAGGGAGGCACAGTAAACTTAACCTCGCACCTCATAAAAAGCTTTGTAGTCATCCCAGTGGTGGCTCTCAGCATCCTGTAAAATGCTTGTAGCACAAACTCTGACGCAGTAGTTCGTAACTTGAAACTGGAGGACGTTGATGAATTCCTGATATTGTTGGACAGGCACCAGGAACAGGGGTCTGTTCAGAGAGAATGATCAAAGAGGCAAAGATTGAAAGGCTGTGCAGTAGGAGGTAACGATCCCCAGCGCTGCAAATGGTTTTGATTATTAGGTATCAATCATTCATTTCCTCTCGGTCCTGGAGTCTGAACCTACCATTCCCTTCTGAAAAATATCTGGTCTTTGTTTCACAAGTTCTTTGAAAAATATTGGCTCATCTAGAAATTCTCATTTAACTAAGTCACTGAGAAATACATCACTTCATCCTATTTGCTGAGATAAAAGTGCATTTGTCATTCAGTTATGGGGAGATTCTGGGCTGCAGCATAATTGCATCAGCACTGAGTGTGATAGAGAAAACATAAACGCAGAATCCAGAGATTATTTTTGGTAGGTATGTACTAAAACTCTTTCATGGAGAAGTACTGAGCAATATTTTGGCTCATTCGCAAAGATACCCTTCATGCAGGTGATTGTGAAACACAGGGGAAGTAGCTCAACTCTGCACACAACCCCTAAGAAATCACACATCTCTTGAAAATTTTGCTAGTTCAGATGTCCCTCCCCAAAGTCCCAGTCTCCGCTTTTCAATTACATATGGCCAGGAACACATGGACCAATATAGAGATTCCTAGTATCTTAAGTCAAAATCTCCTAGTAGCACAGCAAACGTAGTTCTGTTGCCCCACAGGTCAAACACTGTCTTAGACTTTGCGCTACTGCTTCGTATCTTCTCTACTTTTAATTCTGCATGCAATGAAACATGAATTCTAAAACCACATTGGATGTATTTGTTCACATTTCTGTATACAGACCGTGTAAGGAAAAAGCACAGGAACATCTATTAATACTGTCCTCTAAGATTGCTATGTGCTAAATCAGATTTTATTGAAATTCAGCTATTGGAAAGGTCAGAAAAGGAAATTATGGCCTTAGCCCTCTATTTATATGAGAGCAGAGTACATTCAGTTCACTGGACAATCCTATTTACGCAAGCTTAATAAATAAAAAATATTGATCTGCAAATCAAACGCAGATCTTAAACATAAATGATTTGTTTTGTAATGGCTGCTTTAGATTATTAATAGCTTTGATTCAGATCTTTCCACAAATAGCACACGCAGTGCATGGGCTAAAATATATGATGCAATTTGGAAAACTACCACCATGCTGTATCACCAAAGTGGAACCAGGTACTGTGTTATTTATGTTTGAATTAAACCACCGTAAGTAAAAACGACTCACTTTTTGCTCGTTTCTCTCATTAAATTGCTATACATGGTAAGATGCTGAAAGACATATATCGCTGTGGAAAGGGCAGCATACAAGTCTTGCAGGGGAGCCTTGGAGGGGACGTCTTTGCTCTTCTCGTCCAGTCTCGCCAGGACAGCTGCGGCCACTTCGCTGCAGGCGTCCACAAAGTTCGCTCTGATTTCCTCCAGAGAATCGTCCCTGCACGCCAGAGCCAACGGGAGCAACGTGTCCAGCTCCTCCACGATGTCGGAACAAAACTGAGACACACAAACGTGGCATCGCGTTACTTGTATTCTGGCGGCACTATTTTAATTCATACACACGAGGGTCAGATTCTTGAATAATGAAACTGGCACAAAACATAAATATATCATATCAGCTTTACAAACGTTTCGTTCTGTTATACAGGGAAGAAACATTTATCTACTGTAAATTAATTATTATTTCATTCTTTCTTGCTTTAAAGCTGCATAATATATCTTGCGGAAAAATATTAAAACCGTCTTATGCTAATAACGCCTTCATTTTGTTTATGATTATGTTAGACGTACATTCAAAGCATATAAGGTTAATTCCTTATAAACAATGAAAATCTTCTAAACTAATTTATTTTGAAAAATTGTTTACAAACACATTTCTTAATACTGAATTTGAACACAAACTTTTAATCTCTTAGTAAATTCATACATTGATCTCCCTAAAATTAACTCCCAAGAGCCTGTCTGGTATTTTAAGCAAACATTCATTAACAGCATTCCAAATTTTCTAGAACAGTTGCAAAGCTTACTAAATAAAAAAAAAAAAATTCAAACACATATTCTCTTGGAATAATAATTTAATTAATCCTAATAAATGACCTTTCAGCCAAATCAAAGAAGTCTAATTTGGCTATATTATTGGTTATGCTGATTAGTTAAACGACATGTCTGAGGATATGAATACAGAAAATCCCTTTATAGCTATGCTTCAAAGCTTTCAGCATTTTCACATCAAACCACTTGGTAACAGAGCAGATACTAATCACAATGTTTTAGAACTTTTTGGATTAAAAAAAAAATAATGCCAGCAAAGTTTAAAAGTTAATTCTTTCAAGTGTAGACTATGGGTTATTGTATAAAGCTCTGTTCAGCCTCATATTGTAATGCCTCTCACTTTCTTCCTAATTCCATTTATATAAGATATAGAATATTAATGGTACTGTAAGTACTTCAAAGCGTAGATGGCAAACAGCCTTGGCATTCTGTCGCCCCTCAAACTTCAGATCTTTTGATACCTGCCTTAGCAATTCGTTTTGGTTGCTCCTCCTGTTGGACTGCTCCGCAGGACTCCCTCATTTGCTGGTTGTTTACAAGACTCATTGCATAGCCTGCAGCTGAAAACTCTTCTTTCTGCTCATGTTGAAGAATTTTAGTTGAAAAATCCTTGATTGCTATTGTTATACAGTGAGCCACGGAGGACGACAGGTCTTTAAATGCATTTCTCCAGCCAAAATTCAGTAAAATAGGCTGAAATACATACATTGAATCAATCCAAATTCATTATTGAGTGTTAGTATTGTCTGCAACTTATACAAACATCCATAATTAAATTAAAGGACATAATCATATTTTGAAACTCATGTTAATAACTTAAACTATAGTCTGCTAGTCTTGAAATCATATCAAAAGCATTCAACAAAAATGAACATTTGTAATTTGTCATCAAAATTTTAGTAAATACATTTATAGAAAAACCTGTTTAAACAAGACTGACTAATCCTCTTTAACAGAATCCATTTAAAAAAGTCAAATACATTTATAAACATTTTCAATAGTTTAACAAGTAATCCAGCAATGGATACCCTGTAATAATTTCCACTGCAAGGTACAACTGGAAGCTATTAGCTATGAATATTAATGGAGGACACTTAGAGAAGCTGATTTTAACAAAGCCACTCTGGATTTCACTTCTCTAGAGCTGGATTTAGCAAAGATTAAGATGTTTAAATAGAGATTTCTAGGTTTCAGCCAATGCCGGCTTCTACTACAGTTTACACTAGTTCTCTGCCTTCCATAAGTCGTGAGAAGCAGACACAGCAGGACACGGTTACTTTTCCATTAATCTTGCTTTGCATTGCACATATTGTTCTTAGTAATCTATTAGATGCAGGAACATCACTCTCACAAACTGATTCAATTTTTAAAAATTATTTCAGAACTAAAATTGAGCCTTTAGGAAATTAAATCCCACTATCGCAATGCATCAGACTTGTTAGAGCATTTAGGTCCCACAAATTCAACAATAAAAATTTGTTTAGTAGTAGATGGAAGCCAGACTAAAACTTAATCTTGTACACACCTTCTACAAAGTATAGTGTTTACTAAACAGTAGTTTGTTGTCATCAAAGAAACCGGATATCATATTTATCCCTATAGGAAGCATAATCATGACCAAATGCTACAAACTTGATAGTTTTTTTTTAAGATTCTGCTGTTTAGGAATATATTTAATATTGAAGAAAGTTACCATATGTTACCATTTTTTTACTATTTTGTTATGAGGTATCTTACACTTCTGATGTTAAATCCATTCTGCTATTAAATCTTAAATAACAACCACTTCTTCATGAATGCCGTAAGAATTTATTTCATCTTAACTAAGACTTTGCACCTAAAATTAATTGCAGTAGCTAAATAATGGAGCTACAGCAATAGGTGTTTATAATGAACATGGTGACAGACTACACTGGAGACACAGACAAAAGAAAATCCCCTACAAAGTGTAAGATGCTTTTCATACTCACTTCTTCTACCTGAAGTAACTGTTCAGGAAGCACACTGGTTTCATTTGCTCTAGTTTCTCCTATTAAAAGCTCCCCACTAGCTTTCTTCAGAACTCCTGCACAGTATGATAAAAGGGATCAAAGTTAAGATTAATTCTGTAGAAAAGTCAGCAGCCTACAACACTTTCTGATATATCAATATGAAGCATAAAAAAACCCTCAACAAGATGTAGGGGAATACTAATGTTATGATAAAGTCAGATTCAGGTTATACACAGCTCCTTTTATATAACATGATGAAATCCACATCCCATTGTATTCATATTTTATACAAACGCACATATAATGTGTAAAATATAGTTTCTTTTGTCATTAATTCATTTTTATACTCATTGTGCAGTCACCGATTCCTAGGGAGAACAGATAACGTTAGAACAGCTATGTATAAATTAATTTCTATTCTTTGTTCAATAAATTGTATGAATTGCACACTAATGTATTTTTATAGTTTTTATTTATTTGGAAATGCCAATATGATAAGAATAAAAAGACAGTTAATTAGTACAGTTATTATGAACCAAATAATGGTGACAGGAACAACAACAAGTGAAGGTCCTTAAGAAGGGCTGGTACAAAGCCCACTCATAGATCTTGGAGTAACGGGAATATTGCCCCAGTTTTGAGAAGGACAAACCAATATCTGGGGTAGATATCACTTTCATCAGTGTTTCAAGCAAACCAGGAGGTTCCTGAAGTGACTGATGATAACTTCCTCCTCCAAGTGATAGAGTAGCCAACAAGGAGAAGGGCTGTGCTTTATCTCACACCAAAAAGGAGGTGTTTGTCGGGAATGTAAAGGTCACTTGGCTGCAGTGACTATGATATGGTAGAGTTCAGGATCCCAAGGGCAGGAGGAGGTTGAAAAGCAAGCTTACATCCCTATACTTCAGGAGAGCAGACCTTGCCCTCTTCAAAGACCTGACTGGAAGAGTCCCATTGGATAAGGCCCTTGACTGAAATGGCGTCCAAGGAAACTGGTTAATTTTCAATGATCACCTCCTCCAAGATCAAGAGTTGGAAGAAAAATGCCAGGAGGCCTGCATGGATGAACAAGGTGATCCTAGTCAATCTTGAGCACCCACAGAGGGTGGAAGCAAGTACAAGTAACCTGGCAGGAACACAGAAAAAATGTGTGAGCACCCATGGATGAAGTTAGGAAAGCTAAGCCCAAATGCAACTAAATCTGTACAGGGACGGACAGACAACAAGAAACACACAGGAAGCACAGAGGTGACAAATAGAAGACTAGGGAAAATGCAGACCTATTGCTCAATGAGATGGGGGACCTACTTACAGAGACATGGGAAAGGCTGACATACCAAATGCCTTCTTTGCCTCAGTCTTTACTAGCAAGACCGGCCTTCAGGAATCCCAAGTCCCAGAGTCGAGGAGGGGTAAGGTTGGAGAAAGGAAGATGTACCCTTGGTGGAAAAGGATTTGGTCTGGGAGCACTTAAGCAAGTGGACATCCACAAGTCCATGGGCCCTGATGGGATGCACCCACAAGTGCTGAGGGACCCGGCAGATGTCATTGCAAGGCCAGTCTCAACACTCTTAGATCAATCATGACAACTGGGAGAAGTATCCAAAGACTAGAGGAAAGCAAACGTCATTCCTATCTTCAAGAAGGGCAAGAAGAATGACTCAGGGAATCCCAAGCCAGTCAACCTTACCTCAGTCTCTGGGAAGGTGATGGAGCAGCTAATCCTGGAGACCATATCCAGGCATATTGCAGACAAAAAATTCATCAGGAGTACTCAGTACGGCTTCACCACGCTTGACCAACTTGGTAAATTCTGTGAAGAAGTGAGTGGCCTGGTAGATGAAGGTAGAGCAGTTAATATCGTCTACCTGGACTTCAGTAAGGACTTTCACACTTTCTCCGATAAGATCCTGTTATAGCACAGACTGTAGACACGTTCTTGATGTATGGGCTGGATAAGCAGTCAGGTAGGTGGGTTGAAAACCAGCTGAATGACCAGACCCAGAACATGGTAATCGATGGCACAAAATCTTGTGAGAGGCCAGTAATTAGTGATCTATCTCAGGGGTCAGTACTTGTCCAGTCCTGTTTAGCATCATCAATGATGTGGATGACGGGGCAGTGTAACCCCAGCAAGTCTGCAGATGACAACAAACTGGGAGGAGGGTGATAAGCCGGAGGGTCGTGCTGCCGTCCAGAGGGACCTCATCAGGCTGGGGAAATGGGCACATGAAAGTTCAACAAGGAGAAGCGTAAAGTCATGCACCTGGGCAGGAACAAGCACCAATATATGCTGGGGGCCACTCAGCTGGAAAGCAGCTTTGCAGAAAAGGACCTGGGGTCCAGGTGGACACCAAGTTGAACAGGGGCCCTTGCTGCAAAGGTTAACAATATCCTGGGCTGCATTAAACGGAATATTGCCAGCAGGTTGAGGGAGGTGATCCTTTCCCTTTAGTTAGCACTGGTGAGGCCACATGTGGAGTACTGTGTGCAGTTCTGGGCTACCCAGTACAAGAGAGAGATGGACACACTGGAGAGAGTCCAACAAGGGGCCACGAAGATGATTAAGGGACTGAAGCATCTCACATATCAGTAAAGGGTGAGAGTACTGTGACTTTTTAGCCTAGAGAAGTCATAGGAGGATCTCATTAATGTAAATAAATACCTGAGGGGAGGGTGCAAAGATGTCAGAGCCAGGCTCTTCTCAGAGGTGCCCAGAGACAGGACAGCAGGCCATAGACACAGATGGAAACACAGGAGGTTCCCTCTGAACATTGGGAAACACTTTTTTTCCCGTGAGGGTGACCAAGTGCTGGAACAGGTTGTCCAGAGTGGCCATGGAGCCTCTTCCCTTGGAGATACTCAAAAGTTGGCTGGACGTGATCCTGGGCAGCCCGCTGTACGTGGCCCTGCTTGAACAGAGGCTGTTGGACAGGGTGACCTCCAAAGGCCCCTTCCAACCTCAATGATTCTGAGATTCTGTGTTTCAAAAGGAATATGTGAATAAAACCAAACAATACGGTACTTTTGAAATCCATCTCCTAGCATAAAGCTGGTAAACAACACAGGTGCGGATATTCGTACTTTGATGTAGCTCCTGTGAAATTAAAACCAAGAAGTTTTAAACTACTGGGTGCTGCCAAGCATTGTTAAAAATTATCTTCTAAGCATAAACTTAGAGGTCTTCAGTCACGTGAAGCTACTGGTGGTACACACTACCAAGGTTCAAAGAGCTTCTCTCTTTCCATGAAATACTCAGCGTTTGCAGCTATATAGGATTTCATTTACCCAAAGCTGATTTTTATCTTTCCCCTAAACAATTCACCCTCTGAAAATGAACGATCTGCTTTCCATACACCTATACAGCATTCTAAGTCTTCAAGGTTCTGGGTTTATTTTTGTTTGCTTCTTTTCCCAAAGAATGTTTTCCTTTGCATTTTCAAAAGACATCAGTGAAAAAGAGATTTGGGCTGGGAAAAATGAAAGACAACATGGTAGAACATAAAAGCACAGAATAAGCAGGCCATCTAGCTCACTGACCATTCAATATTTGTTAGAGACAGCAGCATAGACTTATGTTTTTTTCAATATGTTCTAATGTATTTTACAATGAAGTTTTTTGCAATTTTCTTTAGAAATTTCTCCAGAATGAAAACACTACTGCCCTCAAAAAAAACCAAACCAAACCAAACCAAACCAAACCAAACCAAACCAAACCAAAACAAAACAAAACAAAAAACAAACAAACAAACGAAACCCAAAAAAAACCAAACCAAACCAAACAAACAAAAAAAAACACACAAAAAACCCCCAACCAATCAACAAAAACCCCAAAACAACCCCACAACTAACTGCCTGGGTATATTTCCTCTTTTCTGTTCTGTGCTTTCTACCTTAAATTTACCTTGTTTTTCCTTAATATTTTCCTTTTTTAATATATCTGATCCTAACTATAAGCAAAATTTAATATCCATATATTAACATTCTCTTTTTGTCACTACTTAGATCAGCTATTTCTAATTTTTTATATCAAGACTTTAAAGATTTAACATTTAACCTAAAATCCTTGTGTATCCATTGAATTACTACCTTACCTGTTAAGAGCTCGCAGCTGAAATAAATAGTATCTAGCTGATGGTAGATTTGTGTCTCTAAGACCAGAGTTGAAGAGCCAAATGATGCTTCCACCAGCACCAGTCCTCCCAAAGGTTCCTTCATTTCTAAATTAACTGGTTCTACTAGATCTCCCCACCTCCTTTTCTAACTAAGAGCCTGCGCGCTCTTGCCCTATATTTATATATATCTGTCTATTGCATGCAGGTTTACACCAAAGAAGCCCCAAGGCGTTGCAGACAGGAAGGCAAGAGGATGGAGGAAGCACCTCTGCCTACACAGCCATAGTTCTCTACACAAATTCAACTCATCCCAAATTCCAAACCTCAAACTCCATTTGCAGCGGCGGACAGAAATGTACACGGTCCTTCCCATACTCAGGGAAGAGAATTTGCAGAAAGAAGTGAATGTAATGAAAGACGAAAAAGGAGACTGAAGGAGAACTACTCACTTTTTCATACTTTCTCTCTTTGCAGAGCATATTCTACACCTCTGCCGCTCTTGGTTATGAGGGAAGACTGGATTAATCACAAATCCTCGCTGTATCTTTCTTGAAACTTATGTTCTACAAACTTCATAAACCGCTCATACTTTTTGTACTTCTTTCAGATTAACATCCAGGCAGCTTGAATAATTTTGATAGTGAATATTCAAAATGAGATTATATCAAGGGCTTCACTTAACATCAAAACTCTTCAGCCAAGTATCTCTACGTGTACTAAAATTTGTCTGGGATTATTCTTCTCTTTAAAGCAAATCTTGTCTGAAATATTTTTAATTCTTTCTCCAATTCGGTATTTTTCTGTTTTTGTAATGATGATAATGGGACCTCTTGCATCATTATTATAATTATTTTTCTTCCTTATAAGAAGTTCTATTCAGTTATTTTTTTTCTACAGAATTCCACATCTTCCATGTTTTTTTCATAGCACTTAGTCACTGTGGCATTATCCTGCATGAAGTATAGAATAGCAGAGCATCAAGGAAAGCTTTGTATCAGAGCACACTAACTGTGAATAGGTAAGTAACAGCACCATCAAAGTGGATTAGCACTTGGATTCAGCCGGCTCAGCCAGAACTTGTATTGAAACTGTATTGGAAATAATCCGTCTTGCAGAAATGGAAAATACCACTCCCCCCCCCCCCAAAATATAAATAACCAGAAGAAATGAAAAATATTTGACTAGCTGTAGATTAAAAAACATCCTGCTTTCTCTCTTCAATAATAGACTTTTTATTTGTTGTACTATGCTGAGCAAACTGTAGTAACACAAGTACGGAAAATGTGCATCTGAAATCACAGTCCCTCCTAGTGTAAAAGCCATCTTCACTTTGAATTATCTGCTGAAGCAATATATTTCTTAAAGAAGCTACTCGAACATCTTGCTTTGAGACCAAAGCAAAAATCACACCTTTCCTTCCTGAATCTTTACAACTTCAAAGTCTATTAAGTGGATGCATCTCACAAATTTGATTCCACGCTCATTTTATTGCACTTTCTGGAAACCGATACAGAGTAAAGGATTCCTTCTCTGAAGGAAAGACCTTCGCAAATCTTTCCAGACCGCAAGACAAAGCTTGTAGATGTAAGGGCTCGACAACTTTGCCCACGGTGTTTTCAAAGAGTTCCACTGGAAAAAGCTTTTCTTGGTACTCATTATCTGATCTGTCCAAAGTTCACCTTTCTCCCTGGAATGGAACAAATAGTGAGAGACAGATGAAAGTATATTAGATGTTTTTGATTTTTTTTTAAGTCTCAACAAGACGCTTCTGAAAAGCCAGAGGGAAGAGAAATGTACCACAAAGGTGGGAACAGAACGCAATCTGGGAGGATTCTAAACCAAAATCTCCTGCTTAACCCTTGACTGCAGCTGAATGTTCCAGATTCCTTCAAAGAGAACGACCCCTGTGATCCTGCACATCCTCGGTATGTCAGAACAGCTCAGGACTTTCAGCTGAACGTAAACTGAGAAGGAGATGGTCTCATTGCTGTAGGCACCACAAGACACCAGCAAAAGAAATGTTTAAATGTCTGGTCAAGAAAAAATAGAGGGTGGTTACTCCTTGTATTTTCTGAAGCCTGTTGCTTGTAGTGGAACGAAGTGAGGTTCGCAACACTGAGAATCAATGTTCTGTAAAGGTCAGAGAAATACAGATCGCTTTCCTCAGAAAGGTTGAGTAGCAGTCTTGTCCAGATGCCACATTAAAGCTCAGATATGGAATAAAACCACATCATAATTTATTTGTCCAAGAACTTCTCATGTTTTTTTTTCCCTTTTATTTATCTACTGGTAGTAGATAAAATGGGTGTTTATACTACTTTTTAAAAATTGTGCTTAGATAACGCAAATATAATTTGAAATCAAGTGCAAAACTTGGCACGTACGCACTGCTCATTGAGGAATACATGCTGAATTAGGCCTGGCAAAGGAGGAGTCAAAAATTAAAATCAGGAAGAACTGGATGGAGAAAAGTGAAAAGAAGTTAGAGTGGAAAATGCAAGTAGTTGAATTATTTTTTTTTCAACCTATGCAAACCAATTTGGGAAAATGAAGATTCCGAATGTATTCCAGAAGATGCTGGATACAGAACTCTCAAACTGAACTCAGAGAACTATCTGTACCACCTAAAAAAACTCTCTACATCCATCTCCCTACAGAGTTCACTCTGGTTCACTGTTTCCTTCGGTGCTATTGTCTGCCATGGGGTTACCATCAGAGAACACTGGTAGGTAGTACTTCCCTCTAACATCTATTTTCAACCACCTAAATTGGTCTTCATAGGATTCCATTGTGCGCACTGCAAAGAAACTTGTCTTGTTGCCAGCTAGAACTGTGAACTACATGTCTTTCTTTTCTTCACTGTTCTTTTTTTTGGTTCACAAGCAACCTCCTACCAAAAGCAGAATCCGCAGAAGAGACTACATCCAAGCGATAATGCAATGAAAAAGTATGAAGAGAAGCCCAGGTGGCCACCTTGCAAATTTCCAATGTGGAAGCCTTCGACCTCTCCGCCCAAGAAGCAGCTATAGTCCTAGTGTAATGAGCTTTACAAACCCTGGGAGCCTCTTTACCCTTAACTACATACGCCTCCCTAATACAATCCCTTAACCATCTAGCTAAGGAACTCTTAGAAGCCATTTGACCCCTCTTAAGACCCCCTAAGAGTACAAACAATCTGTCAGAAGATATGAAATCTTTGATTCTTCTGTGATAAACCCTAAGTGTTCTTCTTACATCCAATTTATGCAGCCATTGCTCTTTGTCATCGCTGGGTTTAGGGAAAAATGAGGGCCAAGAAACCGTCTGGTTAAGATAAAACTCAGATGCCATCTTCGGGACAAAAAAACATTTAAAAAGAGGAACCATCCAAAGAACTACTTTGTTTCTGATGGAACTTTACACGTGTTCTATATATCAAGATCGAAGTGCTATGGGATATGCTGAACAAAAATCAACTAAAACTGCCCTTGAAGCAGCTGTACGCCTAAACGCAACACTTGACACAAGCACATGAAAACACATTATTTTTGTTGCATCTCTGCGTGAGTCACATAGATAAAAAGGCTCCTGCGAATACTTAAAGCAACCAAAAAGAAAAGAAAGCAAGTGCGACGTTCCAACGTATGTGATGCCTAGGGAAACTTCAGCTCACTTGGGTATTAGCCTTCGTTTTGTGAACTGGCCAGCTTCCCTTAATTTACTAGCAGTAGTAATACTTGCAGAGGACTGATACTCCAGATGCGCCCACAGTGCAGGTGACTGCAGGGTGGTCTGGACAAACCCAACCATGGAGCACAGGTAATTGTCTAGAAACAGCAGCACAC